>NW_017674554.1:8632-54149 GCF_001879085.1 Nicotiana attenuata
AAAATAATTGTTATTATTAAACAAAACAGTGAAATATCACATTTTTTTAGATGAACTAGTGACTGTAACTCATGGAAGAGACATTGCAACTCTCTCATATCTGAATTTCGAGGGTCCTCCTCAAAATTCTGCCCCAGTTTGGTAGATGATCTCTGACCGTTTGCAGACAATAGGCCTTGCCTGGCTCCCTTCGGAATTTTGAGAATCCTTCTCAAAATTCTGCCTTCCTAACTGATTGTTGACCGTCTGATATATGTTGGCGCGGCTGGACTTGCTCCGGAATTTCGAGGGTCCTCCTCAAAATTCTGCCCCAGTTTCTGATCTTGGGGGAAATGAAAATTTTATTATGATATGACCGAACCCATAAGGCTGCCTACGTATCCCCTCTTAAACGGGAATCGGGTCAAGCGTAGTTCAATTACATCAGATGAAGAAATGTAATACAATCTAAGCATAGTATCTTTTGACTGCGTCTGAATTGACTGGCTTTGGCCAGATTTCCCCATCCATTTCTGCGAGTATGAGTACTCCTCCTATTAGAACCCTATGAATCATGTACGGACCTTGCCAGTTGGGAGAGAACTTCCCTTTGTCTTCATCTTGATGTGGGAAGATTTTCCTCAATACTAGCTGCCCTGGTGCGAACTGCCTTGGTTTGACTCTTTTGTTGAAAGCTCTGGACATTATGTTTTGATAAAGTTGGCTGTGACATACTGCGTTCATCCTCTTTCCATCGACAAGGGCCAATTGTTCATAGTGACTTCTTATCCACTCTGCATCGCTGATTTCAGCTTCCTGTATGACTCTTAATGAAGGAATCTCCACCTCGGCTGGGATGACATCCTCGGTACCGTGAACCAACATGTAGGGAGTTGCCCCGGTTGATGTGCGAACCGTGGTGCGGTACCCCAACAGGGCAAAGGGTAACTTCTCGTGCCATTGTTTGTGGTTCTCTACCATTTTCCTTAGTATCTTCTTGATGTTTTTGTTGGCGGCTTCTACGACTCCATTCATCTGAGGTCTACAGGCTGTGGAATTCTTGTGCTTGATTTTGAAAGCTTCACATATAGCTTTCATCAGATCACTGTTGAGGTTGGCGGCATTGTAAGTAATAATGGACTCGGGAACTCCGAATCGGCAGACGATACGATCCTTGACAAAATCTGCCACGACCTTCTTGGCTACAGCTTTGTACGATGCAGCTTATACCCATTTCGTGAAGTAATCAATGGCTACCAGAATAAGTCTGTGTCTGTTTGAGGCAGTGGGCTCAATCGGACCAATAACATCCATCCCCAAGCAGCGAATGCCAAGGTGAGCTTGTTGCATTGAGCTCGTTCGGCGGCACTTTTAACATATCGGCATGCACTTGACATTGAAAGCATTTGCGGACATACTGAATGCAATCTGTCTCCATGGTCATCCAAAAATAACCTGCCCTGAGTATCTTCTTAGCCAAGACGAAACCATTCATGTGCGGACCACAGGTCCCAGCATGCACATCCTTAAGTAGCTTAGAAGCTTCTTTTCCGTCAACACATCTTAGCAATCCCAAATCGAGAGTTCTTCAGTACAAGTTTCTCCCGCTGTGGAAGAAGTGATTGGATAGTCTCCAGAGTGTGCGTTTTCGAGTGTGATTTGCATGCTCCGGGTATTCTCCTTTTGATAAGTATTCTTTGATGTCATGGAACCAAGGCTTCCCATCTGCTTCTTTCTCGACATGAGCACAATATGCCGGCTGATTATAGATCCTCACCGGAATGGGATCAATGTAGTTCTTATCTGGATGTTGTATCATGGATGACAAAGTGGCCAATGCATCGGCAAACTCGTTCTGAATTCTGGGAACATGTCGGAATTCTATCTCTGTAAACCTCTTTCTCAATTCCTGCACATGGTGCAGATATGGCAATATCTTGGAATTCTTGGTAGCCCACTCTCCTTGTACCTGGTGCACAAGCAAATCTGAATCACTGATTACCAGCAACTCCTGAATTTTCATGTCGACTGCCATGTTGAGCCCTAGTATGCAGGCTTCATATTCCGCCATGTTGTTGGTGCAGGGAAATCTGAGTTTAGCATATACCGGATAATGCTAACCCATTTCTGATACCAAAACTGCTCCTATGCCCACTCCTTTAAAATTTGCGGCTCCGTCAAAGAACATCCTCCAACCGTCATATGCTTCGGTAATGTCTTCTCCCATGAATGATACCTCTTCGTCAGGAAAATACGTTTCAAGGGTTCGTATTCTCCTCCCACCGGGTTTTCAGCAAGGTGATCTGCCAATGCTTTTCCTTTGACTGCCTTTTGAGTTACGTAGACGATATCGAACTCACTTAATAGTATAGTATCTGCCATTTGGCCAACTTTCCAGTCGGCATGGGTTTCTGGAATATGTACTTCAGAGGATCCATCCTGGATATGAGGTATGTAGTGTAGGCACAGAAGTAATGCCTCAGTTTCTTAGCTGTCCAGGTTAAAGCACAGCAAGTGCGTTCAAGCAGAGAGTACCGTGCTTTGTAAGGTGTGAACTTCTTGCTCAAGTAGTATATAGCCTGCTCTTTCCTTCCTGTTTCGTCATGTTGTCCCAAAACACATCCGAAGGCTCTATCTAGTACAGATAGATAGAGTAGCAAAGGTCGTCTTGGTTCTGGCGGGACCAGGACTGGTGGTGTGGATAAGTACTCCTTGATTCTGTCAAAGGCTTTCTTACAATCCTTTGTCCAGCTTGTTTCAGCATCTTTCCTCAGCATCTTGAAGATGGGTTCACATATGACCGTGGACTGTGCTATGAAGTGACTGATATAATTGAGACGCCCTAGGAAGCTCATCACGTCCTTTTTGCTCCTTGGCGGCGGTAACTCCGGAATAGCCTTTAATTTAGATGGATCTAGCTCAATCCCTCGACGACTGACAATAAATCCCAATAGCTTTCCTGCGGGAACCCCGAATGCACACTTGGCGGGGTTCAGTTTCAAGTTGTACCTCCTTAGTCTGTCGAAGAACTTTCTCAAGTCTGCTATGTGGTCTGCGACCCTCTTGGATTTGATGATGACGTCGTCCACATATACCTCTATCTCCTTGTGTATCATATCATGGAAGATGGTTGTCATGGCTCTCACGTAGGTAGACCCAGCATTCTTCAGACCAAATGGCATCATCTTGTAGCAGTATACCCCCCAGGGCATAATAAAAGCTGTTTTCTCCGCGTCTTCTTCGTCCATCCAGATCTGGTGATAACCCGCGAAGTAATCTACAAAAGATCAGAGTTCATGCTTGGCGCAATTATCGATCAGGATGTGTATGTTTTGCAGTGGAAAGTCGTCTTTGGGACTTGCTTTGTTTAGATCTCGGTAGTCGACACATACTTGGACCTTCCCATCCTTCTTCGAAACTAGCACAACGTTGGCTAACCAGGTTGGGTACTCAACCACCCTGAGAACTTTGGCTTGATCTGCTTGGTAACTTCCTCTTTGATTTTCAGGCTCATGTCTGGTTTGAACTTTCTGAGTTTCTGCTTCACCGGCGGACACATTGGATTGGTAGTTAACTTGTGAGCCACTATGGACGTGCTCAAACCTGTCATGTCATCATATGACCATGAAAAAATGTCCTCATATTCTTTTAGGAAACGGATGTACTCTTCCTTCTCTGTGGGTGATGCTGATGCGAGTCTCCTTGACGGTCTTGGCGTTCCCCAAGTTTACTGCTTCGGTTTCGTCCAGATTGGACTTACGCTTATTCTCAAAGTTTTCCACCTCCCTGACAACTTCCTCGGGTATCTCGTCTTCTTCATCTGAATCACTGTCCTCATATTGCATTGCCTCATTACATGTCATAGTCACCGGTACATCAGGAAAAGTAATAATCACGCTGTAGAAAGAAAAAGTGTAGAAAATAATAATGAATAATAAAGAGCAATGCATTTGATTAACACTGAAAAACTTTCGGACAAGTACAGCTCGATGAATCGAGCGTTTATTTTGAAACAAATAAGTCTTTTAAAACAAAGTTACTGAAAATCTTAAAAGCCTAGAATGGCTATAGAAATAAAATCTGCCAAGCTACCCAGGGACTCGGCGGGCCCGGGATGGTGTGGCGGTCCAGTTCTTGAGAACAACTCCCTTCTCCATGGTCTGAATAGTGAGGCCTTCTTCCTGCTCCTCCTCAATTATTGCACTGCATCGTATCGTTTATTCTTATTTCCTTTGCTTTTAGGATCACTTGAAAGAGGAGGGTGTGGAGGACCTTTAGGTATGCTGATGATACCAGTTTGTGCGAACCAACCTCAGGGGATTGGAATAATCAAAATAAAGGAAAAAAACAAAAGGTAAACAAATCAGTAAGGATTATAAAATGTTTGCAGTATTTAAACACATATTGCGGGAATGTAAATTCGTGTCCTAATTTGGGAGCCTCGTTGTGCCCGAGGTAGGCCTAGCGACAAATAGATTTGGAGAACGTTAGATGCCAATAAATGCCTCATTTCATTAATATAAATATAGACGAATCGCAAAATGACACTAAGATAATAGAAAAAGTAAGTCACTACTGGCACTTGGCCTTATTTGAAAAGCAAGTAAACCTAATCTATTTGGTCTCGGAAGGACTTTCTTCAGGCTGAATGCTCTTGTCGATCAAATCCCCCAATTCGCGTAGGCTCATTAGCAGGAATGCCTTTGCCGAATGCCCTTTTTCGTTTCCCTGAGCGTTTTGGCAGTCGGTGACTCTCTTCCTCACTTTTCCTTCCAATTCCAATAGGCTGTATTCCAGATATTCAAGCTTCTCGCTATATTTGGCGGCCCTCTCTTTCCATTCGTTGATTTGGTCATCTGATGGAAGACTCCCCCACCAGTCTAGCAAGAGTGAGGGTGTGCTAACCATATCAAAGCTGGGGACCTCGTGCCTCATTTCCTGCAAAACAAAAGGTTAGACCTTACCCCCTCCATACTCGACTATTTATACATTTTTGATCAGTATATCGGCATTTAGTTCTCCAAATTAATGCACAGAACATGGTTGTGTCCGTTGGGATTATGGAAAACCCGATGGACTTTGGATAAGGCTTATCTTAAAGGATCATTATGCGGACAACATAATTGATCCCACTAGGTTTGACCATGATGCATGCATAATTTTAACCAGAGTAAGGTTTCTATGGGGTTTTAGACTGGTACCCTCGAGCGGACAACTCGAGGGGGAAGGCACAGAAGCATCGACTGCACCGCTGATCGACTGGTTTTACCGCAAATAAGCCTTTCCAAATTTACGGGTAGTAAATAGGAGGAGCGCAACCACTCGTTAAAGTGCTGCTATAGGATTTAATACGCACGAGTGGAATATGATGTGGAGCATGATTTATGCAGCAATAAATAGCATGTACTCAAGTATTTGCACGTGGGAAAAAATAAATACAGCATTTAAATAATTGAAAGACGGTTATAGGGAAAACGAAAACAAAGAGATACGTCAGTTTCAGGGAAAAGGAGTCATAAATGCTTAAAAGAAAATAGACAGTTAAATTCAAATAAGGGGAAAGGGGTATGGGATAAAGCATGCTTGAACTAATTCGTAAAGGATAAGTTTGTTATAGTAAGAGCCTAAAGGGTATCCCCAGCAGAGTCGCCATGCTGTCGCGCCCCCTTTCTTCCCTCCTCGTGGAGAGAGGTCTGGGTTTCGACATTTTCATGGGGTGTGATAACTCATTTCCTTTTGGGAATTGGGTATTTGAAGAGTCGCCACCTAACGGATTATGATGCGTTAGGGCACCTAGGGCGATTAACTCTTGGATTGGTTTGCATTACCAGAGATTAGGGTAAGGGCTTGAAATAACCTCGAGGGGAAGTCTTTAGGCACCCCTATTGGTCCACAACTGTGGGTCCCGGCCGAACTTATATTCACAAATTAGTCCATATCAATAAATAGTTGAATCAAATAGGTTGCAAGTAAAACCACGTTGGGTAACTCAAGTAATAAAGATTTTTTGAACAAGCTGTAGCCATGATTTCTAGCATGGTGAGATACACATGACAAGATGTAAAGCCCTATAAGCATGATTTCTACTTGGTAAGGCAATCAAATTAAAATGTAAAGTCCTAAGGCATGATTTCTACTTGGTAAGGCAATCAGATTAAAATGTAAAGTCCTATAGGTGTGATTTCTACCTGTATTACCCCACAAACATGTAACTACCCACCCATTTTCACTAATTACCCCAATATTTGCGTACAAGTTATTACAGACCATATGAATGAATTACATAAGTAAATAAGAAAATAAGAAGCTATTCAATAGGGAGCCTTCAATTAGGCCTAGGTTTCCAAAGCCTCCAATAGCCTCAAATGCCCAAATTTCATAGACAATGTCATAGTCCAGGTGCATCAAAGTTCCCTAAGGATCTCAAGGATCCCGGGCAATGCTTACACCTACACATGGTAACCAAATTGAATAAGTGCAGTGTGGAAGGGCCAGCCTCAGTATGCCAGAGTTCAGAGGGCTTTCAAAAGGATCCCAAGGAATTACACATACTGGAGGGGGCAGAACTTATTGACTTAGGAGTAGAGTGGGAGTGCTTGACACAAGTTGAAAAGGGTTTTAGTAAGAAAACAATGTTAAAAGAGACTTGTTTGAAACAGTTTTGTAGAATAAAAGAGAGGGTCATGCAGTAAAACAGCTTTGAAAAGAGAGGGTTACATGATCAAGCAACAGTAAATCAAACGTGGAATCTAAAATCACATCAGCAATGTTCACAGGACCAAAACAAAGAGGAAAGAAACTACACACAAGGGTGATGGGGATTGGGCACACATAAAACACATGATTGTAAACACAGAACCAGCCAACGTCTTAGAAAGTGGTATAGACATGCTCAAACACAACTGATCAAGCACAGTCACAGAACCAGCAATACTTAAGGGGGTTTAGTATAGGATCCAAATGATTTAAGACTAATTCTACAACCATACAAGTCAAGAGTGTAGACTACATAGAGAGGATTCATACCATAAACCAGATAGTGCAAAAAATAGACTACATAAAGGGGGAACATGCTCATACTGATCCTAAGGAAGGGGGTTCATAATATGCTAATTATGTAATCACATTAACTGCAAGTTTCACAGCAAAACCATAAGTAGAAGCAAACTAGAAACAAGATGAACTGAAGCAATAAAAGAACCATGTTGTTGTTGAAACTTGAATTGAAACTAAAACATACCAGTAAAGAGGACAGTAAGCAAAAGTGAAGGAGCAAGAGAGCACAATAGTTAGCCTTGGCTTGCAGCCGGCTAACTCAAAATAAGAGCAAGTGACACAAAGTGTAGAAAGTTTTAAGTGTGAGAGAGAGAGCTTTCGAACCAAAGTGTTCGTGTGTTGTGATTGTGGAAGAGAGCCATTTATATAGTTTGAAAGCAGGTATCAAATAAGGTAAGAATCAAAGTTCATCAGTAATTATGGGGACTCAGAATCAATCAGTCGTGAAATCATGGTAATACTCCTTTAATTGAGGAGTCAACTTCAAACGGTAATAAACATGTGGCAAATAAGGAAGGAAATTGTATAAGGCTGAGCATAACAAATAAGGAAATATTTTCTGCATAGTACAAGTACACACATGTAATATAGGCTAGGTTCAGCATATTTCAATCAAGAAAAGACTTACGAGATCAATTAATAGCATAATTGACCGTAGAATATGGTCAAAAAATATTTTACAAGGTTAAAAATCAGTAGAGATATCATGCGAAATCAGTGAAAGATCAATCATAAAGATTCAAGGATTCAAAAGTAGAAAATAGCACTGATTTAGCACAACTTTATAAGAACAAGCACATAGTAAGCAAAAACCAGAACTCTAAGAGGTCGAGTAGGACAAATATCATATATAAATTAGGGATTCATGTAGAGCATAGTCTGAATTAGTTGAATAAGCATGATATAGGCAGGAGAAGTGGAGAATCAGAAACATTGGTAAACAAAATAGGGTAAAATCACACAATAAGCATGGATAGCCATAATTAGGAACCTTAACAAGCAATCATGGGGTAAAATCACAGAATCACAGAAACATATAGATCAACTAAAAACGTTATCCAAACAAAACTCAGAGACCCTAGATTAGAACTAAGAAATTAGGGTTTTCAACATAGGCCAGTTGAAGAGGTAGTAAAATCATAGAATCAGTCGAAATATGCCAGCGATAGAAGTGTAAACATAAAGAATTGGTTTAAACAAAGTTTTAGAAGAAGTTCCGAAAACCCTAATTTGAGAAGAAGGTGAAAACACTTTGAAATCGATGATTCTTGTAAAGAGTTACAAGGATAGTGTAAAATACCAAAGAAACAGACTTAAATCATTCAAATATCGTACAGATCTAGGAGATTCGGGAAGAAATTAGGGTTTTGGAAGGAATCCATATAGAAATGCAAGAACCTGTCTAGAAACCCAAAGATCGCGACAAATACAACATGATTTTGCTTGAAATCACACCGGAGTGGCCAAGAACAGCCAAATAGCAAACCCTAGATGCAAGTCAGTGTGGCCCAAGGCCCTTGAAGACCTTATAGAAGGCGAGCGTGGCATGAGAGAAGCCATTGGAGGCTTAAGAGACGATGAGAGGTGACCGGAGATGGCCGGAGATGGGAGGTCGGCAGTTGAAGATTAGGGTTCGGTTGAGTCACGCCCCTAACCTGGGCCTGGACGTAACACGGCACTCGGTGCCTAACTACATGTGACCGAGCGAACCAACTGGCTGGCTGAATCAACATATGATATCATAACATGCTGAATGCGGAAGATAAGCTAACACATGTTGATATACTGAAAGTCTGGATGATATAAATCAAAGTGCGGAAATACTAAAACAAGTCTGAAACATATATGTAGCCAACATTGCTTAACATGAAAAGCTTGAGACTCTGTTTAACTGTTACTCTAGTCTATGAAGCCTCAATGAAGTACTGACAACACTGACTGCCTGTAAATACTGAAAGACCGTAAAGTAATGATAATGCCCCGAAAGAACTGGGGATCACCAAACAGCTGGTATGAGAATCCTAGCGCTCTGAATCATCAACTTGTAAATCATTACCTGCATCGTGAGATGCAGGCCCCGACAAAAGGGGCGTCAGTATATTTGAATTGCACTGGTATGTAAAGCAACTGAAAGAAAGAATTATAAATGTTGAAACTGAAACTAAGCTGATAACTGTGAATTGATAAATGGTACTGAAATGATACTATTGAAACAGAAACTGAAATGATAACTGATAACTGAACTGATAACTGGTAAATGAAATGATAACTGATAACTGAACTGAACAAAGGAAGTAAGGATATGAATACTCCCTCCTCTGAATGATGAACAACCTGTTTATCTGAATATTAAACTGCGGCCTCAGGCCCAATATATATATGTTCACAAATGCGGCCTCGGGCCCAAGTATACATATACATAACTGCGACCTCAGGTCCAAAATTCATAAAACATAAACTGCAGCCTCAGGCCCAAAGATGCATAAAGCATAAACTGCGGCCTCTGGCCCAAAGATGCATAAAGCATAAACTGCGGCCTCAGGCCCAAAGACAGGTGTTCAACATTCAGGAACTGAGAATCATACTGAAATACATGATGCTGAAATACTGAATCATACTGAGTTACATATACTTGAATGGTGAATCACACTGAGTTACATAATACTAAATAGGATTGGACTGAGACATGTATTCTTAAACTGATTATGAACATTGAAACTTTAACTGTTTATGACATGCTGAGTAAGCTATACTGAGACTCAGGTACATCAAGCCCGAGTCTATATTGAATACGAACTGAGCACAACATTCAGAATGAAAGTCATGAACGAGTTATGAAGCTAGAGAATAGAAGTTCTACAACTATTCAAGGAACTAGGCTTAACTATATTTCTGAGGCAATTGGTAACGTCGTAAAAGAAACGTAGTGTAGGGAGAATCATTAAAATTTCCAACATAAAGAGTTAGCCTCACATACCTTAACTTCCTGCTCTTGAGCGTAATACAACGTTCGCCACCCCTTTCGACTTTAATCTATATCAATACAAGTCAAAGGGATTCCATATTAGCAATAATTCTCATGTTTTAGTCACTTAAGCATTTTTTCAAACGCTTGGTGACATAAAGCTTAATAGTCCTTATTAATGGTGTCTCTACACCCAATAGCCCATTCTCTTGCTCCTAGATAAATTCTAAAGTCTCAAATTGTTATAAGCAACATCATTCTTTATCATCCATAAGGTAAACAACACCCTTAACCAATAATCAACAATCAACACCCCAAACCTATAATCGTTCATGCTTTTCTATCAAATTCATCAACTCATATCTCATGAACTAGAGTCTATAATCATTAATCCAATAGTATAATCAATTAGAGGGTGAAGACATTACCTTTTTGAAGTTCAATCCCCTTGAAAATCGAGTTCTAGGGTTCCTTCTCTCAACAATGATGTCCCGATCGAATATCTAATGATATGGAGGGTTTAACCATGTTAATAAGATGTTGGGAAATTGAAACTAAATTAGAATCACCATTAAAACTTACCTTGGGTGGTGGAAGGGCCCTTAAGGAGTTAGGTTTTTGAGAGTTCCCCTTTCTAGAGCAAGTTTTTATGTTTTGGAGCTGTGGGGGACGAAGTAGGGCTTTAAAACGAACCCCCATGAGCGTGCCCGTGCTCCTGGAGACCTGACCGCGCTACTGACCGCACGAAACGGCAGTAACACTGCCTCAAAAAAAGCGCGGTCGCGCTACCGAGCGCGCATATCGCATACTGTTCTATAAAACGCGCATAACGTTTTGCACAGAGATCCGTTCGGGCTCCATAATATATCGTTGGAAAGCTATTTCAAAGGCCTACAACATTCGTGCTTTGAGTTTTCCCAAATCCTTACACATTTTCACTAAAACCTGCTGGAAGACAGACCTTCTGCAAACATAGTCGATTTTGTCAAATCTTATGCACCTCACTTTCCATCTTGATTTTGAAACAACTATTTTACCCATAATCATCCCGATGGGACTTCACATGTCCAAAATATAAACTTAACACTCACTTAACATATTCACACCTAAGCCTAATTTACGGGGTGTTACAGGTTGAGAGTGTTTGAGAACAGAGAGAATTTTAGGGCGGCGGATGTGAAGAAATGATTAGGGTTAGGGGATCGTTTGGAATTAAAAAGGTAAGAATTGATACGGGTCGTTGATCTACGACCATGATTTAATTGGTTCTGGGTCGGGTCGGTGGGTTTAGGGTTTGGGTCGGGTAATTTAATCAAGAATTGGGCTGGGTGTTGGGTTGAAATTAGGATAAAATTGAAAGGCAAATCTGGCTATATTTTAAATAGCCAATTTTTCCCATATAATTTATAATAAATAATAAATAATAAATAATTTCTGGAAAATAATTTTGCATACTAAAATAATTTATAATAGATATTTAACATTTTAAAAATATAGGAGACCAATTTTATGCATATAAATGTAATTATACATTAATAAGGCTATTATTGCAATTATATGGAATTTAGCTTTAAAAATACAAAATGCAACTATGAAAATGCACAAAAAATATTTTAACCATATTTTGGCATAAATATAGAAATTAAATGACTAGATCATCATAACAATAATTTGAGGGATAATTATTGAGGATTTTATGAATAAAAGGGAAGGAGATAAATCAATTTAAGCCCTTAAAATTATGGAAAAAATTATAAAAACCTTGTGCATGCTTATATATGCATATATATGCTATTTTGAAGGTATTTATGCATATATAAAAAATATAGAAAAAATTGGGTATCAACACTAATCTTCTTATCTGATTTTGAACTTCTCTGCCTTTCATACTTCCATAGAAAAATTTGGTGCTTGCGTTCTCTGCTTTGAACCATTGTATCCTATACTTTTGTCTAGCTATGACTTCCTCAATCAATGACCATTTTTCCAACTGAATCTGTAAAGATTTTTCCTGTTCAAATTGATCAGTTGTTTGATTTGGATCCCTCATTCTTGACTGCAATTCATTAAGCTGACTTCTGTTAATAGTAATTTTATGCTCAATGCCACATAACTCTTTTTTATTCAGCTGCTTCATTGCCTGCTTGATAGCCTTCAGTCGTGCCCATACATTGTACATGGATTGGTTATGATCCTGCATCATCCATGTTTCTTTTACAAGCTGCAAGAAACTAGGATGATTAGCCAGGCAATTGAGGAATCTGAAAGGTCTGTGACCCCTATCCGGAGCATCTTCAAAGTTAATTGCAATGGGAGAGTGATTTGAACATCCCGGATCCATAATTATAGCTTCTATGTGTGGTAGACTCTGCATCCAATCTGAGTTGACAAAGGCCCAGTCGATCTTGCTGAACACATGTGATTTTGTCCAAGTATATCTTCTGCCCACACTTTTTAATTCGACCAAACCAGAGTCTAACTGGAACTTTCTAAATTCTCTAGTTTCGACATCTTGAACTGGTACCCCTCCTATTCTGTCATTCGTGTCTATTATAGAGTTGAAATCACCCAAGGCTATCCAAGGTCCCTGCACTGTATGAACCATATTTCCAAGTTCAGTCTATAATCCCCTTCTATAGTTAATAGTGTGAAGGTCATAGATTGCCGTAATGGTGATTTTCATATTTAGTTCATAGATGTTCAACAAACCATGAATGAACTGAGTATGTGCTTCAATCAAAGTAAAGTCCATCAAATCTAGATCCCACATTAGCCAAATTCTCCCTCTTGTGCATGTATTGTAGTTATCATACCATCTCTACCTACTTGTGATCTTCTTTATTATTTGACTAGCATGTTGTTCACTCACCCTATGCTCAGTTATTGCAAGTATACTAACTTTATTCTTCCTAATAAAATCCTTCACCTCCTTCTGCTTATATACTTTATTTCATCCCTTTACATTCCATGTTACTACTTTCATATTGGAATTGATAAGGGTTGAGTAATAGAACTTGTCCCACAAAAGCTTGTCACGACCTGGATTTCCCACCCTCGGGAGTCGTGATGGCGCCTACTAGTGAAAGCAAGGCAAGCCGATCATTTGGATTATTTACCTTTTTCCCATTTTAATCCGTTTACGATTAATAACCAACATTAGAAAAACAACGGAATTTAATAAGCGGAAGACTGAAATATAATATTTTAATAAAGATGCCAATACCAAATCCATACGTAAACTACCCAAGACTGGTGTCACAATTTCATAGACTGTGTAAGAGTACTACAAATAAAGGTGCGAAAGAAAATACAAACTGTTTCAGAAATACATAGAAGAAACAGTATAGGAAGATAAAAGGAGACGCCAAGGCCCGCGGACGTCTGCAGGACTACCTCGGGTCGCCTGTTGGACTGAAGGCAGCAACCTCACTGCGGTCCAAACGCTCCGATGTCAGTATCTGCACATAGTACAGAGTGTACTGTCAGCACAACCGATCCCATGTGCTGGTAAGTGCCTAGCCTAACCTCGGCGAATTAGTGACGAGACTAGGACCAGACTACCAAATTAACCTGTGCAGTTAAATCATATACAGCGGAAAATAAAAGCAGATATTCATACTTAAAGATGGGGAGGAGGAGACATGCTACGGGGAGTATCGGATAACAACAAAATACCAAAGAGGAATGTAAATACCCATAATTTAGTTGCCAACAATAATGAGGAAAATAAACACAGTATTCACTTTCATTTCTTTCTCGTTGCAGGCGTGCGACCCGCTCCCATTTCATGTATCTCGTTGCAGGCGTGCAACCCGCTCCCATTTCATATATCTCGTTGCAGGCGTGCAACCCGCTCCCATTTCATATATTACCGTTGCAGGCGTGCAACCCGCTCCTATTTCATATATTTCCGTTGCAGGCGTCCAACCCGCTCCCATTTCATATATTACCGTTGCAGGCGTGCAACCCGCTCCCATTTCATATATTACCGTTGCAGGCGTGCAACCCGCTCCGATTTTATATATTACCGTTGCAGGCGTGCAACCCGCTCCTATTTCATAAATTACCATTGCAGGCTTGCAACCCGCTCCCATTTCATATATCAACACCAATCATAGAAGAATCCCGGCAAGGGAACAATAATACAATAACAACATCCCGGCAAGGGAACAATAATATAACAACAATATCCCGGTAAGGGAACAATAATATAACAACAACATCCCGACAAGGGAGTAATAATACAAATCATCATATTGAGCATGAATATACCAGGACGGAGTCACAACAATTACAATAGAAGACTCACGGGCATGCTTAACACCGACGTATAGATACTCGTCACCATGCCTATACGTCGTACTTCACAGTTAACACATAGCAAATAAGACACAACTCCTAATCCCTCAAGCTAAGGTTAGACCAAACACCTACCTCGATGCCACGAACATAATTCAAGCCTCAACTATCGCTTTACCTCTTGATTCCACCACCAATTCGCTCGTATCTAGCCATAAGTTACTTAACTATATCAATAAATGCTAAATGAATCAATTCTAATGCGTGAAAATAGATTTTCTAAAGTTTTTCTCAAAAAGTCAAAAATCGACCCCGGGCCCACATGGTCAAAACCCGAGGTTCGAACCAATAGCCGATTACCCATTCACCCACGAACCCAAATATATAATTTATTTTGAAATCAGACCTCAAATCGAGGTCCAAATCCCCAAAATTTGAAAAACCTAAGTTCTACCCAAAACACCCAATTTCCCCCATATAAACCTTTGATTTTGAGTTGAAATCATGAGAAAAGATGTTAAAGATTAATGAAAACGAGTTAGAAATGACTTACCATCAATTTGGAAGAGTACTTGTCCTTGAAAAATCGCCCAAAGGTGTTTAGGTTTTGAAAAGGGTTTGAAAAATGAAAGATTTTCGGCTAAGTTATGAATTTGCACGTTGCATATGTCGTAATTGCGACCAGGGTTCGCAATTGCGAACCCCTCAGAAAACTTTCCTCTTCGCAATTGCGAAGATAATGTCGCATTTGCGACCTAGTGTATTTCCGGTCACCTTCGCATTTGCGAGGGACCTTTCGCAAATGCGATATCGCATTTGCGATACAAAAGTCGCATTTGCGACCAAGGCAGCCCAGGTCGAGTATCGCATTTGCGGGCATACGAAGCCTGCAGACCTGCAACATACCAGCAATTCCTAAGTCCAAATTTCACTCCGTGGCCTATCCAAAACTCACCCGAGCCCTCGGGGCTCCAAACCAAACATGCACACCAACCTAATAACATCATACGGACTTGCTCGTGCAATCAAATCACCAAAATAACATCAATAACTATGACTTAAACCCCAAATTCAAGAAATCATCCAAGAACACCCAAAATTCTAATTTCTCAACTTTAAGTCCGCTTTATACCAAACCAATCCCGATCTTTACCAAATTTTACAGATTCAACCAAATTATTATTTCAAACTTATACCGGGTTCGGGAACCAAAATACGGGCCCGATACCATCAAATCCAAACATATCTCATTTCCAAAAACTCATATATATTCCAAAAAAACAATTTTCTTTAAAAATTCATTTCTCGGGCTTGGGACCTCGGAATTCAATTCCGGCATACGCCCAAGTCCCATATTTTCCAACGGACCCTCCTGGACCATCAAATCACGGGTCCGGGTCCGTTCACCCAAAATTCCGTCAACCTAAATTCATTTTTAAAGCACAATTTATCATTTTTCATAGATTTTAACATAATGGCTTTCCGGATACACGCCAGACTGCGCACGCAAATCGAGGTGACACAAAAAGGATGTTTTAAGGCCTCGGATCATAGAATTTATCTCTAAAACATGTGATGACCTTTTGGTTCATCACATCCTCTACCTATAAAACAATCGTTCGTCCTCGAACGGACATAAGAAAGAAGTACCTGAGTCGGAGAAAAGATAGGGATAACGGCTCCGCATATCGGACTCGGACTCCCAGGTCGATGCCTCAGCACGCTGACCTCTCCACTGAACACGAACAGAAGGGAAACTCTTCGATCTCAACTTACGAACCTGCCGGTCTAGAATAGCTACCGGCTCCTCCTCATAGGACAAGTCCTTTTCCAACTGGACAGTGCTGAAATCTAACACGTGGGATGGATCGCCGTGATACTTCCGAAGCATGGACACATGAAACACTGGATGCACGATTGATATGCTCGGCGGCAATGCAAGTCTGTAAGCAACCTCTCCCAATTGATCATGAATCTCAAACGGGCCAATGAACCTAGGGCTAAGCTTGCCCCTCTTACCAAATCTCATCACGCCCTTCATAGGCGACACCCGAAGCAACACCCGCTCGCCGACCATGAATGCCACATCACGAACCTTACGGTCGGCATAACTCTTTTGCTTGGACTGAGCTGTACGAAGCCTATCCTAGATGATCCTAACCTTGTCCAAGGCATCCTGTACTAGATCCGTACCCAACAATCGAGCCTCTTCCGGCTCGAACCACCCAACCGGCGACCGACATCGCCTACCATATAAAGCCTCATAAGGAGCCATCTGAATGCTCGACTGGTATCTGTTATTGTAGGCAAACTCCGCTAAATGCAAAAACTAATCCCACGAGCCTCCAAAGCCAATAACACAATCTCGGAGTATATCCTCTAAAATTTGAATAGTACGCTCGGACTGCCCGTCCGTCTGAGGATGAAATGTTATGCTCAACTCGATCTGTGTGCCCAACTCATGCTGAACTGCCTGCCTGAAATGCGAGGTAAACTGCGTACCTCGATCAGAAATGATAGACACGAGCACACCATGAAGACGAACAATCTCCCGGATATAGATCTCAGCTAACCTCTCAGAAGAATAGGAGACTGCCACAGGAATAAAATGCACTGACTTGGTCAGCCTATCAACAATAACCCATGCTGTGTCGAACTTCCTCTGAGTCCGTGGGAGTCCAACAACAAAGTCCATAGTGATACGCTCTCATTTCCACTCGGGAAGCTCAATCCTCTGAAACAAACCACCAGGTCTCTGATGCTCGTACTTTACCTGCTGATAATTCAAACACCGAGCCACATACGCAACAATATCTTTCTTCATCCTCCTTCACCAATAATGCTGCCGCAAATCCTGATACATCTTAGCGGCGCCCGGATGAATAGAGTACCGGGAATTATGGGCCTCCTCTAGAATCAACTCTCGAAGTCCATCCATATTAGGCACACAAATGCGACCATGCATCCTCAAAACTCCATCATCTCCCACTGTGACCTGCTTGGCACCACCGTGCTGCACCGTGTCCTTTAGGACACACAAATGGGGATCAGCATACTGCCGATCTCGAATGCGCTCCAATAATGAAGAACGGGCGACTGTGCAAGCTAACACACAACTGGGCTCGGAGACATCCAACCTTACGAACTGATTGGCCAAAGCCTGAACATCCAAAGCAAGCGGCCTCTCATCGACCGGAATATATGCAAGACTACCCATACTGGCCGACTTTCTACTCAAAGCATCGGCCACCATATTGGCCTTCCCTGGGTGATACAAGATGGTGATATCGTAGTCTTTCAATAGCTCCAACCACCTTCTCTGCCTCAAGTTTAGCTCCTTCTGCTTTAACAAGTATTGCAAACTCTTGTGATCCGTGAACACCTCACATGTCACGCCATATAAATAGTGCCTCCAAATCTTCAGCGCGTGAATAATGGCTGCTAACTCCAAATCATGGACTGGATAGTTCTTCTCATGAATCTTCAACTGGCAGGAGGCATACAATGACATTGCCATCCTGCATCAACACCGCACCAAGTCCAATACGAGATGCATCACAATAAACTGTAGATAGCCCTAAACCTGTGGGCAAAACCAACACTGGCGCCGTAGTCAAAGCTGTCTTGAGCTTCTGAAAGCTTGCCTCACACTCGTCCGACCACTAGAACTAGGCACATTTCTGGGTCAACCTGGTCATCGGGGCTGCAATAGATGAAAACGCCTCCACAAACCGATGGTAATAGCCTTCCAAACCCAAGAAACTTTGGATCTCTGTAGCTGATGTGGGTCGAGGACAGTTCTTGACTGCCTCTGTCTTCTTCGAATCCACTTGAATACCCTCTGCTGAAACAACGTGACCCAAGAATGCAACTAAACTCAACCAGAACTCACACTTCGAAAACATGGCATACAACCGACTGTCTTTCAAAGTCTGAAGAACCACTCTCAAATGCTGCTCATGCTCTTCCCGGCTGCGGGAATAAATCAAAATGTCATCAATGAAGACGATCACGAAGGAATCCAAATAAGGTCTGAACACTCGGTTCATCAACTCCATGAAAGTTGCTGCGGCATTTGTCAATCCAAATGACATCACCAAGAACTCATAATGCCCGTACCGAGTGCAGAAAGCTGTCTTAGGGACATCGGATGCCCTAATATTCAACTGATGGTAGCCAGATCTCAAGTCAATCTTAGAAAACACTTGGGCACCCTGAAGCTGGTCAAAAAAATCATCAATCCGCGGCAATGGGTACTTATTCTTGATTGTGACCTTGTTCAATTGACGGTAATCTATACACATTCTCATCGATCCGTCCTTCTTCTTAACAAACAACACCGGCGCACCCCAAGGTGAGACATTAGGCCTAATAAAGCCCTTATCAAACAAGTCTTGCAACTTCTCCTTCAATTCTTTCAACTCAGCCAGGGCCATACGATACGGCGGAATAGAAATGGGCTGAGTGCCCGGAGCCAAATAAATGCAGAAGTCAATATCCCTGTCGGGTGGCATACCCGGCAGGTCTGAAGGGAAAACCTTAGGAAACTCACAAACAACAGGCACAGAATCCATAGAAGGAACCTCCGCACTAGAATCACGAACATATGCCAAATAGGCCAAACACCCCTTCTCGACCATACGCCGAGCCTTCATATATGAGATAACACTATGGGTAGAATTACCAGGAGTCCCTCTCCACTCAATACGAGGTAAACCTGGTAAGGCTAGGGTCACAGTCTTGGCATGACAGTCCAAGATAGTGCGGTAAGGTGATAACCAGTTGTTGATACCCAATTTTTCCGTGTATTTTTTTTAAATATGCAAAATACCCTCAAAATAGCCTATATAGGCATATATAAGTACATCCCAAGGTCCTATTATTTTTCCTTAATTTTTCAAAGATTTTTAAATCAATTTACTGCCCTATTTTATCAAGAAAAACCCAATCATGGTCCCTAAAATTATCATTTTTGGTGATTCATTTATTGGATTCTTATGTTTGTACCAAAATATGGCTAAGATATTTTTTATATATTTTTATAAATTTATTTGGTATTTTTAAGGATAAAATTGCATAATTGCAATATTAGCCATTTTTATGTTTAAATCCGTCTCATATTTATAAAATGGGATTTTATATTTTTAAATTAATAGTTATATATTATAAGACATTTTAGTACTTTTAATTTGTTTCCAGAAATTTGTTTATTATTTTTTATAAATTAAGAGGGAAAAAGAGGCTATTTAACTTATAGCCACATTTGGCTTTCTAATTTGGCCTAATTAAACCCAAGCCCCAACCCAAATTAGACCAATCCAATACCCAGCCCAATCCTAATTATCCTACCCAACCCACCTACCCCATCCAATCTATACCGTTGATCATTCAGATCAACGGTCCCCGTTTAACCTACCTAAATTAAACCAAACGACCTCCCAATACCCCTCATTTTTCCCTCACTCGTCTCTATCTCTCTAACCTCTGGTTCTCTCTAGAACCTTCCCCACCCCCTCCTCTCCGATGAATTCTGTTCATCTTCTCTGGTCACCCTCTAACCTAGATCTATGGTGGTTTCACTACCCACCAAGCCACCTATGGCTCCTCACGTTTGGTTGACTGAAGCTCCATGACTCGACCATGAAGGATTATGTCCAGACCTCTGTCGATTCGAGTTCCACGGCCATCTCCGGTCCCGTTCCGGCAAGCTATGTCTATTTTGAAGCCTGGTCTCGACTCCTTTTGCTTAGATCCAAGCCTTTCTCGTCGTTTGGGTTCCTCTGAAAACCCTAGTTTTGAGGTTTTTCTAATCTCTTTAGATCTATTCCATATCCATGCTTTCCTTAAGATTTTAAACGATTTTCCTGGCTTTTCTTTCAAAAACTACTTTCAAAACCATTTCTTTTCTGATCTAGGTTTTTTCTGAAAGTATTTAAATGTTTCTCTAACTTTCTTTTTTGTGTGTATTTGCCTCTATTGTGTTGTTGTATTTTTTCTTCTACCATGTTCTTGTATGCTTCTTCTACGGTGTTCTTGTATGCTCCTTCTACGGTATTTTCTTATACAGTGTTCTTGCATGCTTTTTCTACTGTATTTTCCTCTACTGTATTCTTGTGTGTTTCTCCTGCTGTATCTTCTTTTACTATGTTCTTAAGTGTTTCTTATTAAGTTCCATATACTAAGTTCTGGTTAAGCTTCTTCTAAAAAACGTCTTAATATGCTTCTCCTACTGTTCTTATCAATTTTCCCATTATGTTTCAAATTAGTTTCATCTACTCTGTTTCCTTTGAGCTCTTCTACTGTGTTCTGCATGTTACTTTTCTATCATGTTTCTCATGAGTTTCTGTTGCTGAAAGAAACATGTTAGAAGTTTTAGTTCTTTTCTGAGACCTCTGAACCTGTTTCGATTTAATTACTTACCCTCTCATCTTTGCACTCGATTAATGGTGGAAACCCTAGAACTTGGGGGTTCTTCCAAGTTTGGCTATGTGATTTGCCTGAGCTAGAGTTTTATTTCAAAACCCCCAACTCTTCAGACCAATTTTGAGTCTCTGAACTGAGTTGGGACATCCTTGTCTTTCATACGACTCTGACTTTTGCTAAACTCTCCTAAACTCTTTTACACTGGATTCTTCTACTGATTTTACAATGACACGACATCTTCTTTCATGCTTGACATGTCTGTATGCTCTTTATATGTGATGAACTTCCCTCTAAAATGGCTTTCGAACTTGTTATTAGTTCAGACTCCCTTCTGAATAGGTCTGATTGATTTTCTTTCCTTGTTTGCTAATTTTCCCTGTGACTCGACTTAAGTTAAAAACCTTTCTCAGCTTTTCTGACTTGGTTCATTCATACAAAATCTCTGACCTCTGATTTACTGGCTACTAATTGACTTTCTTACCTTAATTGTACAACCGCGTATTTCAAAATTCTGTACTTAAATAAAACTTCTATGTATTTACCCCTAATTGCCTACTTTGCACAAAGTGCTTATTTAATTTCTTTCCTCAAATAGTTTTTACCCGTTTCTGAATTCCTTAATTAAGGGAAGTCTTGTGTGATTGATTCTTAATTGATATTCAGTTCCTTAACTGCTTTCTTGCCTTATTTCTGCCTGATTTTCACACTATAAAGGCACGACCCTTTCACAAACTCAACAGAATTCACAATCCTTCTGAACTCATACTCACACATACTAGTATTCTCTCTTCTTCTCTGCACTGTGGCCTGTTTACAAGATCTACTGCTTTTCTCTATTTGTTTCTTTGAAACTGGTATGTCCTGATTTAAGCTTCAGCATCACAACAATGGTTTATTTATAGCTTGTGTATCCATGTCTACTTACTGTTCCTGTAGAGTTCAATATTTAAATTAGCATGCTGATTTCTTTCTGCCTGTTTCTGTTATGAATCCCTATTCCCTACCCCCTTATGTGTTTGAGCTATGGTTTAAGACATGGCAATATGTATGTTATTGTCCATGAATTAAACTTGATCTTTTGGGATCCCAGCCTCTAAACAATGTGTTCTAACAGGCTTATGGGTATGCTAGCACTCCCTATTGCTGGGTATGCCCACAGCCTGCTCTTGCTTCTTTCAGCTTCTCTATTTCTCCTGCACCCCTATGTGTATTTATTTGTAACTATTTCCCTTTCCCTTTCCCCCTTTCAGCACTCTATTTTTGCACTTGCACTCTCTCTTAGTCCCTAAGTTCTGCCCCCCCCCCCCCTATGAGCCTTGCCTTGGGACCTTGAGTTCCCTCTAAACTTGGACACTTGAGGGCTGGCCCTTCCACACTGCACTATGTCTTAATCTGGTGATACATTTGGTGTGAGCATTGCCCAGAGTCCATATGAGACTCTTAGGGAACTCTGACACATCCTAATGGGAGAAAGGCTTTGGACCATGATTTCATTGGAGTTGGTTTACTTCATATTTCAGACAGGAAGTCTGAATCAGGCTCTCCTTGGTTGTACTTTTAATTTCTGATGTATTCTTCTATTTTTATGGGCTATAATAATTTGTAATAAACTCTTGGGGATGGCTAGCAAAAAGGGGAGGGATAACTATGTATGCAAAGGGTAGATATCCTGCCTATAGGTACTTTCTGAATTTCTGCACTCTCATATAGATATCCTGTATATAGGTACTTTCTGAATTTCAGCACTCTCATATAGATAACCTGCCTATAGGTTATTTCTAAATTTCTGCATTCTCTCATATAGATACCATGTCTGTAGGAATTCTGCATTTCTCATATAGATACCATGTTTGTAGGAATTCTGCATTCTCTCATATAGATACTACGTCTGTAATTACCCGGAAATCTGAATTCTGCATATAGAAAATACGCCTATAGTCTTTCTGAATCTCGCATATCCATTCTTCATTAGGCAATCATGTTTATAGGTCTTAATCAATCAACTGCAATTAGATATCATGTTCATAGGCTCAGCATCTAGATATCATGTCCATAAGGTTTCTCCATTTCCCCATGTCTATTAAAAGGTTTAAAATCAACAACACATAGAAAGCATGTCTATAGGAGCATTTAATCAAGTCTGAATCGCTTCACTCGCTTATAAGTCTAAAACCAGTAATAATGACGTACCATCAATTGTAGAACTTATGATCTGTCGCTAAAACTTGCCTTTTTTTAATAACTGACAACTTTTCTCAAATCAGTATGTATTCAGTTTACTTCATTATTTCTGAAATCAGTAGATATCATGCCTATAGGACCCTCGTCCAACAGTTAGGCAAACCATAGGGTAAATTTTATGAACTGAATCAGATTTTTATTAGCTACAACTAGCAGGCAGGCCTGATTCGGGCTTTTTATCTGAACTATGTAACAAATCAGTATGCCTCAACCTTTAAGTTTTAATCAGACCCTAAACAGTATGTGCAAGACATGCTAAATTATGTGCTTCTCTGTCAAAGGAGGTATATCTGAGCCTTTTGCTTGTTATGTGCTTCCTCCAACTTGCTATCCGTGTTTTTGTATGTCGCCTTAGAATTTTGCCTTTGAAACTACAAACAAGCCTAATATCTCTTCCCTTTAGGATTAGTAGTCCTAAATGCCTCCAGGACTGATAGGATTGGGGCGGGTAATAGCATGCAATAAGTAAATGAGACCATTCCGCGCTTTAATACCCTAACGGGGTGGGAAAGGGTAGATATGGATATGATGACCACGCGATAACATCACGTGTAGCCCCTCACTGAGGAGTGATTACAGGATGTTGTGTGGGGTGATCCATATTATTTATAAACCTAGGACCCCCCCTCCCTTTGTTTCTTTGTTTCTTTGCTTTTTCTCCAATTTCAAACTATTTCTTTAAGAAAAATCAGCTTTCTTTTGGTTCTTTCTAACTTTGTTTATTTGTAACCATTATGTGAAAATCCCCTCTTACTTGAAGTCTTTTTTTGCCTATGTGTTATTTGCGCTTAAGTTCACAACAATAGTTTGGCCGAGAACCACACTAGTGGATCCTGGGGGGTGCCTAACACCTTCCCCTTGGGATAATTTCAAGCCCTTACCCAATCTCTGGTTATTCAAATCAAACCCTTCTTAGTGTCCTAATGCACTTTAATCATTAGGCGGCGACTCTTCAAATCAAACCCAATTCCCCAAAAGGGAACGAGTTGTCCTCCCAAATGTCATAAACCCGATTTCGCGAGAAAAAGGGGGCGCGACACCAGTCCATCCCCAATATGACATCAAAATCAACCATATCCAACAGTAACAAATCTACTCGGGTCTCAAGACCCCCAATCACAACTATACAAGAATGATGAACACGATCTACCACAATAGAATCACCCACCGGTGTAGACACATAAACTAGAGCACACAAAGAATCACTAGGCATGATCAAATACGGTGCAAAATAAGATGACACATAGGAGTATGTAGACCCTGGATCAAATAGCACTGAAGCATCCCTACTACAAACCAGAACAGTACCTGTGATAACTGTATCGGAAGCCTCAGCCTCAGCCTCAGGCCTGGCTGGAAGAGCATAATATCGGGGCTGGGCCCCACCACTCAGAACTACATCTCTGGGACGGCCTGCTGCCGGCTGGCCTCCACCTCTAGCGGCCTGACTTCCACCTCTACTACCTCTACCTCCACCTCTAGCACCTGTACCCCCACCTCTAGCTGGCTGGGCGGGCTGTGGGACACTCGGTGCATGAACCATGGCACGGGAACCCTGATGCTGAGAGTTGCTCGATGCTCGAGGGAAAAATCTAGCAATATGCCTCATGTCGCCACAAGTAAAATAGGCCCTCGGCTACTAGGGCTGACGACCCTAAAAACTCTGAAGCGGAGGTGCACTAATAGGAGCTGGCGGTGCACTGTAGGAATGCTGATCCTGGAGCACCGTGAGAAGCCTGAAGTGCTGACTAAAAAGGCCTAGGAGGATGGCCTTTACCAAAAGAATCTCTGCCTCCTGATGAGGCACCACTGAACCTGCCCAATTGACGAGGCCTCTTGTCAGACTCCTGACCAGCCCCCTACGATAAAACCATCTCAACCCTCCTGGCCACATTCGTCGCATCCTGAAAGGAAATCTCACTCCCCGTCTACTTGGCCATCTGAAGTCGAATAGGCTGAATGAGTCCCTCAATTAACCTCCTCACTCTCTCTCTCTCTCGGTGGGAAGTATAAGGAGTGCATGACAGGCCAAATCAATAAACCTGCTCTCGTACTGGGTAACAGGCATAGAACCCTGCTGGAGACGCTCAAACTGCCTCCGATAGATCTCTCTCTGAGTAATAAGGAGAAACTTCTCCAAGAATAGCTGAGAAAACTGATCCCAAGTCAGAGCTGGTGACCCAGCTGGCCTAGCCAAGCAAAAATCTCTCCACCAAGTCTTGGCGGATCCAGACAGTCAAAAAGCAGCGAATTCGACCACATTGGTCTCCACTATCCCTATGTTCTTGAGAATCTCATGACAGCTGTATAAATAATCATGGGGATCCTCAGAAGATGCACCGCTGAAAGTGGTAGTGAAGAGCTTGGTGAACCTGTCCAATCTCCACAAGGCATCAGCAGACATAGTTGCTCCATTACCGATCTGAGCTACCACACCCGGCTGAACTGCTCAAACTAGCTGAGCTGCTGGAGTCTGAAACTGGGGAGCCATCTGCTCCGGAGTGCGAGTGGAGGGAGTCTGGGCTCCTCCTCTAGCCTGAGAGACGGCTGGTGCCACTGGAAGCAAGCCTGCCCAGGTGACACTCTCCATAAGGCCCACTAAATGGACCAGAGCATCCTAGAGTACTGGGGTAGCAATGAACCCCTCTGGGACCTAAGCTGGGCCCACTAAAACTTCCTGGGCCGGAACCTCGTCATGAAACTCAACCTAAGGCTCCGCCCCTGGTGTTGCTGCTCTGGGCTGAGCTCTTCCCCTGCCTCGGCATCTAGCACGGCCTCAGCCTCGCCCTCTGCCCCTCGTGGGAGCTGCTGCTGGGGGCTCGGGCTCCTGATCAGTGGATGAGGAAGCGCGTGTTCTCGCCATCTGCGAAAGAACAGAGTAGAAATTCAATTAGCATTGAGAAACCAAACCGCACGACAGGAAAGAATAGATGTCAAGTTTTTCCTAACTCTGTAGCCTCTGGGGGATAAATACAGACGTCTCCGTACCGATCCCTCAGACTCTACTTAGCTTGTACGTGAATTGTGAGACCTAAGTAACCAAGAGATCTAATACCAACTTGTCACGACCCGGATTTCCCACCCTCGGGAGTCGTGATGGCGCCTACTTGTAAAAGCTAGGTAAGCCGATCAATTGGATTATTTACCTTTTTCCCATTTTAATCCTTTTACAATTAATAACCAACATTAGAAAAATAACGGAATTTAATAAGCGGAACACTGAAATGTAATATTTTAATAAATATGCCAACACCAAATCCGTACGTAAACTACCCAAGACTGGTGTCACAATTTCACAGACTGTCTAAGAGTACTACAAATAAAGGTCCGAAAGAAAAATACAAACTGTGTCAGAAATAATAGAAGAAACAGTATAGGAAGATAGAAGGAGACGCCAAGGCCCGCAGACGTCTGCAGGACTACCTCGAGTCGCCTGTTGGACTGAAGGCAAAAACCTCACTGCGGTCCAAACGCTCCGATGTCAGCATCTACACACAGTGCAGAGTGTAGTATCAGCATAACCGACCCCATGTGCTGGTAAGTGCCTAGCCTAACCTCGGCGAAGTAGTGACGAGGCTAGGACCAGACTACCAAATAAACCTGTGTAGTTAAATCATATGCAGCGGAAAATAAAAGCAGATATTCACAGTTAAAGATGGGGAGAGGGAGACATGCTACGGGGAGTATCGGAGAACAACAAAATACCAAAGAGGAATGTAAAGAACCCATAATTTAGTTGCCAACAATAATGAGGAAAACAAACACGGTATTCACTTTCATTTCTTTCTCGTTGCAGGCGTGCAACCCGCTCCCATTTCATGTATCTCGTTGCAGGCGTGCAACCAGCTCCATTTTCGTATATTATCGTTGCAGGCGTGCAACCCGCTCCCATTTCATATATTACCGTTGCAGGCGTGCAACCCGCTCCCATTTCATATATCAACACCAATCATAGAAGAATCCCGGTAAGGGAACAATAATACAACAACAACATCCTGGAAAGGGAACAATAATATAAGAACAACATCCCAGCAAGAGAACAATAATATAACAACAACATCCCGGCAAGGGAACAATAATATAACAACATCCCGGGAAGGGAGTAATAATACAAATCATCATATTGAGCATGAATATACCACGACGGAGTCACAACAATTACAATACAAGACTTACGGGCATGCTTGACACCAACGTATAGATACTCGTCACCATGCCTATACATCGTACTCCACAGTTAACACATAGCAAATAAGACACAACTCCTAATCCCTCAAGCTAAGGTTAGACCAAACACTTACCTCGATGCCACGAACACAATTCAAGCCTCAACTATCGCTTTACCTCTTGATTCCACCACCAATTCGCTCGTATCTAGCCATAAGTTACTTAACGATATCAATTAATGCTAAATGAATCAATTATAGTGCATGAAAATAGATTTTCTAAAGTTTTTCCCAAAAAGACAAAAATTGACCCCGGGCCCACATGGTCAAAACCCCAGGTTCGAACCAAAACCCGATTACCCATTCACCCACGAACCCAAATATATAATTTTTTTTGAAATCGGACCTCAAATCGAGGTCCAAATCCCCAAAATTTGAAAAATCTAAGTTCTACCCAAAACACCCAATTTCCCCCATGAAAACCTTTAATTTTGAGTTGAAATCATGAGAAAAGTTGTTAAAGATTAATGAAATGAGTTAGAAATGACTTACAATCGATTTGGAAGAGTGCTTGTCTTTGAAAAATCGCCCAAAGGTATTTAGGTTTTGAAAAGGGTTTGAAAAATGAAAGATTTTCGGCTAAGTTATGAATTTGCAGGTTGTAGATGTCGCAATTGCGACCAGGGTTCGCAATTGCGAACCCCTCAGAAAACTATCCTCTTTGCAATTGCGAAGATAATGTCACATTTGCGACCCAGTTTTATTCTAGTAAACTTCGCATTTGCGAGGGACTTTTCGCAAATGCGATATCGCATTTGCGATACAAAAGTCGCATTTGCGACCAAGGCAGCCTAGGTCGAGTATCGCATTTGCGAGCCAGGCTTCGCAAATTCGAAGCCTTCGGACCTGCAACATACCAGCAATTCCTAAGTCCAAATTTCACTCCATGGCCTATCCAAAACTCACCCGAGCCCTCGGGGCTCCAAACCAAACATGCACACCAACCTAAAAACATCATACGGACTTACTCGTGCAATCAAATCACCAAAATAACATCAATAACTATGAATTGAACCCCAAATTCATGAAATAATCCAAGAACACCCAAAATTCTAATTTCTCAACTTAAGTTCGTTTTATACCAAACCAATCCCGATCTTTACCAAATTTTACAGATTCAACCAAACTATTATTTCAAACTTGTACCGGGCTACGGAACCAAAATACGGGCCTGATACCATCAAATCCAAACGTATCTCATTTCCAAAAACTCATATATATTCCTGAAAACAATTTTCTTTAAAAATTCATTTCTCGGGCTTGGGACCTCGGAATTCGATTCCGGGCATACGCCCAATCCTATATTTTCCTACGGACCCTCCGGGACCGTCAAATCACGAGTGCGGGTCCATTCACCCAAAATGCTGACCGAAGTCAACCTAAATTCATTTTAAAAGCAAAATTTATCATTTTCATAGATTTTTACATAATGGCTTTCCGGATACACGCCTGGACTGTGCACGCAAATCGAGGCGAGACAAAAGGAGGTTTTAAGGCCTCGGATCACAGAATTTATCTCTAAAACAAGTGATGACCTTTTGGGTCATCACGAAACTACATTGTCCTCTGTCCTTTCCTATATTTGTACAGTACGGCTCAGTTCGTTGTTGTTCCAACATACTAAATCCATTGTTAGTAAGCACCATACTTGAAGATATATTTGCAACTGGTTGAGCCTTTCTTGCTCACTTTCCTCGAACCTCTTGCACTCTTAATTACCTTCCTGAGTACCCTTCAGTGGTCGATTACCTTCCTGTATTAGCACTCATAGTTGGGTAGCAGTATTTGCCTTATGTGGTTGTGTACCATTCTTTCCTGCCTCTACTGCATGTGTTGTAGCAACACCTTTCTCTTTATTTTGTCCTGTGTTTGTTTGTTCCTCCACTGAAGGTTTGGCTTTTGTATCTTCTTTTTAGTTTCCAGTATAACTTGTTTGGCTTTCTCTACACACGTGTGGCCAACTTGCAAACATACATTACAATATTATGGGATCCAGTCATAATCAACAACTTGTTCGAACACTCTCCGTTCAGGATCTTGCACCACGATATTTCTCAGTAAGGATCTTGTAATGTCCATCTCTACTAACACTCTAGCATATGAAATTCTATCAACACAAGATGTACATTCATCCGCGTGCAAAGGAGTGCCCAAACCACTGCTAATTCTACTTAGTGACCTTTTGCTCCAACAATTGAAAGGCAAATTAGGATACTGCACCTATATTGGAATGGTTTTCAGAACTTCATCGTGAAAATTAAAGTTTGCCATCCGTGATTTCAAAATAAGTGGCCTGCTATTCATAGTATGTGGTCCCGAGTACAATACCTTATTTTTATCATCCAAACTATTAAAGAGAATGACAAAATACCCTTCATTGTGGTAGTATATTCTAGGATTTGCTGTGAAATTCCATTGATTAGGAATGAATATTTTTATTAGGAATGAATTTATTATTTTTTAAACTGACAAATAAAAAATAAGTTCATATAAATAGTATTCAACATTGCAACATTCTCTCTTCTTCCTTGGTTTCTTTATTATTCCTGTGTCACCTGACATCTTGTTCTTCATCTTTTTTCTTTTTTGTGATTATGGTTTGAAAATAGAGGTGTAATAGTGGTTGGGCGGTGTTTGTTATATAATGTATATTCAAAGGCGAAGTCAGGATTTTAACCTTATGGATTCTGGATTTTTAAGACAGCGACTTCAAGTGTTAATGACTGGATTCTATATTTGATATTTATACATATTTTAGGAATTCAAAACACCAAATACACTGTTTGAGTAAAACCTACAGTGTTCGGCCGAACCCGTAGGGTGACTTGTGCCTCCACCACTGTGTATATTACAGTTGTATCTACAACATATAACAATTTATAGTATGTGTATAACAACTTGTCGAACTAAAGAAGGGACAACTTATAGTATGTGTACCATATCTAGCACCCTCCGATAGGGTCTCTCCGAATTTCTTTAGCAGGACAGATTCGATCTCATCATCCTCTAGGTCATTCCCTTCGATAGCACACATTTAAGAGGTGACGTGCTCGTTCGAATCGGTTATCCCATTATATTTACGAATCTCTAGCATGCAAAACTTTTTGGGGATTGGCTTCGGAGCCGCACTCAGGGAGAATGATTTTTGTACGAACTTTATGGAATCCAGTCCCTTCAATATTGGCGGTGCCCCCGAGATCTGATCGACCCCAGAGGTATAGGTTTCCACCTTCTTGTCGTTTTCCTCGGTCTTCTTTTCCCCTGTCTCGATTCGCTTTGTCAGTTCTTCGAGCATATTCATGATAAAGGGATTGATCTCCAATTCTTTCTCGTTCAATTTCCTTGAAACCAATTCGAACCTGTGTACAATTTTCTTGGATGGATCGAGTTCGACCTTGTTCGGTGTGTGATTCTGGTTTTGGAGCTGGGCTATTGGTGCCTGCTGAGCCTACAACATTTCGAAGACCACTCGCAAGCTGATCCCGTCATCTTCACCGCCACGTGCGCTCGGAGCAGCTGATCGGGCATCCCACGGATGCTGCTTTCGAGATGGACGGCCAAATTCCGTTAATGGCTACATGTGAACTGACGTCAATTGGATCTACAGTCGGGACTCCATTGAGGCCAATAGGGGGTACATCGTCCCTGGTGCTATGTTATCATTTTCGCCGTGGTGGCCAAAATCGTTGTCAATGTATTGGGGTGCTGACTGAGAGTTCGACATTTATTAGTCCTGTAATCAAAAATACTTTAAAGAACAAGTGTAAAATATTGTGTGTCATGAAAGTTTGAACCAGGTAATCACTATTATCCTTTGCCCCACGGTGGATGCCAAACTGTTTACCCTAAAATCGGATAACAATTGAATTTATATGCGGTTTTAAGGACACATGATATAACTTGGTAAAAAATAAGAAAAGTAGATTCATACTGAAATTGAAGAGAAAAGAATAAATGCAAACCACACAAACTGAACAGCCTTGGCCCTCGAGTTCAATCACCCTTGAACCAAATATGTTTCAACTGGCTAATGAACAGAATAACAAGATAATGAAAGCTAGAAAATGACAGTATATTGCTCTGCATTGCGTGAATCTGATCTCCTCTACAAATGATCAGACCCCCTTTATATAGTATAGGAGTCCTACTCTTGTTAGAATTTTATATCAGGTAAGAAATCACATGATTAGCTAATTAATCGGCCTCTGCTTGATACATGCCGAGATTCCTACCGTGATCCTTGCCTAATTGCGGATATTTTGACTTTCCGTTATTTATGAGCTTTCCTCGATCTCGCTCGATCTCTATCTTGCTCGATCTCGATCTTGATCGATCTCAATCTCGATCGGTCTCTAGGTCACGAACTCCACAATCTAACTTGGCATCATGGTTCGATATAACACGAGGTTGAAACTTGGCCTATCATGTTTCGGTCCGATTAGTAATACAAAAGGGCCAACTCAGTTTTGTTCGTATACAAATAGTCCCCTCATTTTCCGGAGAGAAGATGACATGAAACGACATGAATTTCCGAGCTCTGCCTCGATAGGCCATGACCTAAACGACGAACGTCACTGATACACCCGAACATTACGTAAGCAACAACTCGAAACATCCCGTCGGTCCAGTTACCAAGGTATTAAATGCCTGTAAGTTGCTGGTAGGCCAGCATGAGTACTGAACCGTCGCCGGCAAGCTATAAGTACTGCAACCTTCCTCTATTCAGACTTTACGTTCAAAGCTTCTCCCAACCTTTCTTCACTTCAAAAATCTCTTCGCTTTACAATTTTTATACCCAAATTTCTTGAACTTTTAGCAAACCACATACCATCCTAATTCCCTTTTCTTCTACTCTATAATGGCAAACTTCGAAAACTGTACCACAAAAGGAGGCCGCCTCTTCCTCACGGCCCGCCGGTGATGGAGCTACGATGGAATATCCCCTTGAGGATTTTGTTCCGGGAGGGTGCCCTACTGTCGCCGATTTTAGGATTGAAAAGACCTCCTTAGTACCTGGTTTATGTGAACTGGTATCGAGGTATATATGCATGATAACCAATGATCTCTTTCCCATAGTTAAAAAGGATTGCCATTAGGTCGATAAACAAGTTGTGGTACCTTCGCCCAAGGAGTCGATCACTACCCACATGGAGGGTTTTCTAAGTGTTTACACTTACCCTTTCACGTTGTGTTCCTTAGACCCTGTCATCGTTGCCTTTTGCAAGAGGTATGATGTGACCCTTGGCCAGATCCATCCTTCCTTTTGGAGAATAGTGATTCTCCTCTGATTCTTCGTGAGCAAAATCGAGGAGGGCTGATCAAGCTTGCTCGCCGGACCATCAAGGCCCCATTCTCGAGCATAGACGAGGCTCGTTATCACACCTCCTTTTTCCACCCCGAGGGGGTATATAAGGGATTTTTTCCAATTAAAGTGACATTATTCGAAATGGGATTATTTTTATTTATTTAGAGTCGCCACTTGGAATATTTATTATGGTGTCCAAAGTCACCGGTTTATTTTAAAATTTCAAATCGAGGAATATTTGACTTTATTTAAACGTCTGCGAAACCAGAAATTCTAGGTAAGGAATTCTGTTAACCCGAGTGAAGGTGTTTGGCATTCCCGGGTTTCGTGGTTCTAGCACGGTAGCTTAACTGTTAATAGTTGGCCTAATTATCTGATTAATTACATGTTTTAAACCTAGTGTGTGTTTTTAACTTTATAACCGCTTTTATTTACTTAAAACTGCATTTTAGGATTTATGGAATTTATTTCTTGAACAAGTTACGATTATCGTACACTTGATGTTTTGGAACACATTGCAAACCACGCTACATGAAATGCACCCGCGATTTGCGACATGTTTATTTTATTATTAATCAAAGTTGTTATGATCGGGTCACATAAAATGCACACCCGAATTTGGGAATTAGGTATCATGACCATGCCACGGGAACCGTACCCATAGCCACGATAATTTATTTAAACGCGCCTAAAGCAAACTACGATTCTCTTTACCTAAAAGACATACGTGCCACTTAAAAGGGCTGTCAACTGGTCAATGCCCAATTATTTAGTTACGTTTAAAGTTGGACAACTCTTGATAGTTCAATAGATTAAAGCTTAAGTATAATAATAGGAGACAGATAGAGCAAACAAAGTTAATAAAGGGACCAAAATTGAATTTTCCTCAAGAAAAAGGAATAGAAACAGCAAGATAATATCTTAACCTTGAGGGAAAAGCTTATTTATTATAACACGTTGCACTTGATTTTCCATGCTGGCTGAAAGAAGGAACATTTGAAACATTAGGATAATTACTCGCCCAGGATATTCACATATTCAGAAATTCGTAGATATAGAGAGAGAAAACAAAAAAAACAAATGTCGACGCCCCCTTTTTCTCGCGAAATCGGGTCTACGACATTTGGGAAGACAACTCTATTCCCGTTTGGGATTTGGATTTTTGGATTTGAAGAGTCGCCACCTAATGATTAAGTGCATTAGGTAAGTAAGGGTTTTTGAGTTGGAAAACCAGAGTTCGGGTAAGGGCTAGAAATTATCTCGAGGGGAAGGTGTTAGGCACCCCTCAAGATCCATTAGTGTGGTTCCCGGCCATGCTATGTTGTGACTTTAATGAAAATAAGTATACAAATAACTTCACACATAAGGGTTACAAATAGATACGTAACAAGCATGTTAGAATCAAGGTCTAGATGATCTACAATTTGTTTGAGGGAGGGTCTAAATGTAGAAAATTAATACAAACATTGAATAAACAAAGAAGAAAAATTTAGGGGGAAAAGGAATAATGCAGTAAAATTAAAGAGGGGTTTCGGGTAGTTGAAAAGACAGAATTTTATTGATATTAAACAAAGTCACATAAAGGAAAGGGGGTCCTAGGTTTGTAAAACACATGGATCATCCACACAACACCGGTAATCAATCGTACGCATAGCGTTATCATGTGATCATCATCTCCATGTCTACCCTTCCCACCCCGTTAAGGTATTTAAGCGCGGAATGGTATCGTTACCTACTGCATGCTATTACCCGTCCCACCTATCAGTACCGGAGGCGTTTAGGACTACTAATCCTAAAAGGGAGGGAGGTTGACTTTTCAAGGGTTTTAAAAAGATAAAATTCTAGGGCGACAAACAAAACACATAAAGCAGTTAATGGAAAAATAAGAACAATTAAAGGCTCAAGTAGGCCTCCTCACTTAAAGAAACGAATTGTTTAGCATGTCTTACACATACTGTTTAGGTCGTTAATTAAAATTAGCATAGGAAGAATTGATTTACCATATATTTCCCAGATAGGGAGTCCAAATTAGTCCTGCTTATATGTAGTTGTCGAAAACTGACAGTTGATTAATTATCTAACTATTTGTATGTTAAACAGGGCCTATAGGCATGATATCTATTAATCCAGGGACGGAGGAATAACTGATTGCAAAAAGTCATTAGTTATAAGCTCTACGAGTGTTAAACAAATTGCCACTGATTTTAAACTTAGGAACGAGTGGCGATTCTGATTAAGTTGATAGTTCCTATAGGCATGCTTTCTAGGTGTAACTGATTTTTGAGCAGAGATCCTATAGGCAGGTCATCTATATGTAATGAGTTATTTTAACCCTATAAGCAGGCTTGCCTAATGACAAATGTATATGCAAAGTGCAGGAAGTCCTATAGGCATATTATCTATACAATATGCAGAGCTTCATTATCGATTTATTGCCATGGTATTATTACAAAGTGCAGAAAACCTATGGGCATGGTATCTATGTGAAAAATGCAGGCTTTGAAAGTGATAACCCTATGAACATGGTTTCTAGGCGAGATGCAGAATTTTAAAGAGTAAATATCCTATAGACATGGTATCTACGTGAAAATGCAGAGTTTGAAAGTAATGATCCTATGAACATGATTTCTATGTGAGATGCAGAATTTTAAAGGGTAAATATCCTATAGACATGATTTCTATGTGAAAAAGCAGAATTTTAAAGAGTAAATATCTTATAGACATGATTTCTACCCCTTTGGCATGCATTAAGTCCCATCCCCTTTCACTATACCCCAGTAGTTATTACAAAGTTATTTACAAAGCTTATTACAGACCAAGCGAATCAGAAGGAATAATAAAATTACATCAGTGATTACATCTACATCTAATCAGCCTAATCCAGACTCAAAGTCTAATAATATGAGATAAACCAACTTCCAGGATCGGATTTTCAAAGCCTTTCTCTTATTTGGGATGTGTCAAAGTTCCAAGGAACTTCAAGAATTCCAGGCAATGCTTACACCCCAAATATCATTGCAGAGTTAAGAATATAGTGTAGTGTGGAAGGGCCAGCCCTCAAATGTCCAAGTTCAGAGGGAACTCAAGGTCCCAAGGCAAGGCTCATAGGAGGGGGGCAGAACTTAGAGACTAGGAGTAAGTGTAAGTGCAATGAAAGGGAATTAGGGGGAGCCAGGGCAGGCTGGTGGTCATGCCCAGCAACTGGAATGCTGGCACACCCCTGACCAGCCGGTCAGCTTAAAAATTAAAGAGTTAGGACCTTTTGAAGGTCAGGTTCAGCCCTGGACAGCAACTTGGATGCTGCCAGGCTATACCTTAACTCAATACACATAAGGGAATGGGGGTATGGGAAATTGAAAGAGGCTAGGATCCAAAGGACCCAGTTTTAATCCATGACAATAACTTTGTATATTGCCATGTCTTAAACTACAGCCCAAGCACATAAAAGGGGGATGGGGATAGGGATTCATTGCAGCAACAGATAGCAAGACATAAGTATTACTTTAAAGTTGAACTCTACAAAGCAGTAAAGTAGGCATGGGCATAAAAGCTTGTAAATAAACACATTGGAGTTGATGCTAGAATCAAAAGTAGGACATACCAGTTTCAGAAAAATAAATGAAAAGCAGAAGCTTTGGTAAGCCAAATTGCGAGCAAGCAATGCAAAAGATCTCAGAAGAGAGTAAAGAGTGCAAGAGAGTTTGTGATTCGAAAATCAGTGAATGAGGATTGTAGAATGTATAGAAGGGAAGGCCCTTTTTATAGTGCAGCAAGTAAGTAAGAAAAGGTAAGTTAAATAACCTTGAAAATCAATTTCCCTTCAATTAAGGGATTCTAATTTCCAATGGGTAAAGATAATTAAGGAAAGGGTCAATCAGAATATTTTTCCAAGCAGTACAATAAAGGGTAAATACATAAAAACTATTTAAGGTAAAAGTCTAGTGGTACTTGATTTGTGAAAAACAAGGAAAGGGAATCAGTAAAACAGCCAGTGAAAGAACAAAGTTGAAAGCCTTGTTCGATTGAACCGAGTCAGAAAAGTGGTAAAGGAAAGTTTAATTTAGGGGAAAATCAGTAACAATCAAGTAAGCAACATTAAAGGGATTCAGAATCAATTAACAGTTGGCAAAACCTTTGAAAGAGAAGCTTTCATATATAAAACACATAGACATGTCAAGCAAGAAGGATGTCATGCTAATTACGAAAGACTAGCAAGAAATTTTCAAAATCACAAACGCAAAAAAAAAGTTCAAATTCAGTTCATAAACTCGGAGTGAGTCTGAGAGTTCATGGTTTCAAAGTAGAACCCCTGTCCAAACACAAAATCAAACTTGCCAAAGAAACCCCCAAATCTTAGGGTTTTTAAACTCGAATTCGACACAGAGATGAGAAGGCAAGCTATTGAAACAGACTCAGAGACCTCTTTCAAAGTCTCATGAGAAAACATACAAGCACAATAGCAGGTTCAAGGCAAATAGAACATAGAAACTAATTTGAAGTACAGGGAACAAGTTTCAAGAAAAGCTTGGAATTTAAACGAGTTCAGGAGATAAAGGGGTAGTGTAAACTTAAGGAAATAGTCGATGAAACACATCAAGAAAGAACAAAGTCTGGTAAAGGAAAACAAAGGACTAAAACTCAGTAGGAAAACACAGTAAAGGAACACATAAGATAGGCATGTGAGCATGATATTGAAACCAGTAGGAGACAGAACGGAGCACAACAGAAAAACTTCATAATACAGCAAAGATAAGAACACACGAAAAAGCATGCAAGTCAGAAAAGAGCAAATAAGAACATAGCAGGGATCGATTCACACCAAGAAAAGAAGAAGAAAAAGAGTCAGAAACATTTTCAAGAACCTTTTCCAGAAACCCTAATCGAAAAAGAAGTAACTTTTTGAAAGAAAATTGGAGAAAACGTTTAAGAAACTTAAGCAATATTTCAAACATATAACAGATCTAAAAATAATCGGAGAGAAGCTCGATAGTTAGGGTTTCAGATGAACCCTAGAATGAGAAAGGCTTCGAAAATATCCGATCTAAGTCGGATGAGGTTAGAATCAGGCTCAGAAGACCAAGAGCCACCGGAGCAAGGCCGGAGATGGCCGGAATCCTCGAATCGGTGAAGGTCTGAGTGAAGACCCTCGAGGTCTGGCCTCGAACCTTCGAGCAACAGGCATGTAGGAGCCGTAGGAGGTGAGTATAGGTTGTCCATGGCCTAAGAAGCCATAGACTCCGGTGAAAACACGGTTGAACAAGGTAGGGGGAGGCTAGGGTTCTGAATAACCTTGAGAGAATTTGGGGATTCAAGGGCAGCTGAAGGGTGGAAAATGAATTAGGGTTGGGGGTAGTCGGTGAATTAAAAAGGAAAGGTTTAATTTGAGCCGTTGATCTTTTAGATCAACGGCTGTGATTAAAGGGGGATCCGGTGGGGTATTATGAATTGGGTCAGGGTTGGCTCGATTTTAGGAATTGGGCCGGTAAAATTGAGTTTAAATTGGGGATTTAATATGGCTATAATTGAAACGCAATGGGCTATGTATTAAATAGCCAATTTCTCCCCTTTTAATTTGATTAAAATAGTTAAAACGATTTTTAAAAATAAATTAAAAGCACTGAATTAATTAATAATATATAAATGTTAATTTGAAAACTGGGAGTAATTTTATAATTGTAAGATGCTATTAATCGCAATATAGGCTATAATTGTAATTTTATGCAATTTTAGCTTAAAATATCAAATAGATTTTTATATAAAAAATAAAATAAAAAAAATATGCAAAAAATTACCTTAATTATAGTGTGATGTAAATAGGAGGATGGAAATAAATTACTCACCAAAATGATAGTTTTGGGAATAATTATTGGGTTTTGTACAAAATAATAAAAATGATTTTTAAAATCTTTAAAAATTAGAAAAATGTCAAAAATTCTTGGGCATACTTATATATGCATGTACATGCTATTTTGAGAATATTTTGAGTATAAAAATAGATAGGGGAAAAATTGGGTATCAACAGTTGCCCCTCTTTACCCGGGAAGGATGAAAGAGTTGTCGGGTAAAGATATGATGACCAATTTTGACCGAGAGAAACGACTTGCAAAGGTTTTGACCGAGCTCTGGTTTCTGAACTGCCTAAATATCCCTGGTCTTACAGGAATCAGGTCATATGTAGTTCAGGGTACATCGACGGAATATGCCGATGGCGGTCTTGAAAAAGACGGATGTAATATTTAGGTTGGGAAGGATGGTCAGGGACTGATGGGCTGCGGGAACCGGAGCGGGATTGCTCCTGCTATGACGGCCGTTGCCAGCTGATGTACCTGCGAATGAGTAATACAAACATGTCGTGCAGAATTTAAACGTGATGCAAGTTCCCGTTTGGACCATGAATGCTGTCTTTGGACGGTTAGGATGACGCCCTCAGAGCATGACGTCCTGGGCCATGAGGCGTATAATAAAGGATTCGCAGGCTATGAAATGACGTTCTCGGGCTATGACGATGGTGCCTCCAAACCATGATGCCTTTGAATAATGATATGCAAAACATAAAGCGGGGTCCTCAGGCCATGGCATGGCGTTCTCGGGCTATGAAAATGGTGCCTCCGAACAATGATGCCCTTGGACAGTTTGGCGGTATTTCAGCCCATGAAATGCAGGATTTGGCGGTATTTCAGCCGATGTAAAGCATAAATATAAATGGCGATATTTCAGCCGACGCAAAGCATAAGTATAAATGGCGATATTTCAGCCGACAGAAATTTAAACAAAGCTGGCGGTTTTTCAGCCGATACAGAGAATTAAATAAAGTTGGCGATTTTTCAGCCGATGCAAAGATTTGAATGCAATTGGCGGTCTTTCAGCCGATATGAGGCATTTAAACAAAATTGGCGATGTTTCAGCCATGCAAGATTTAAATAAAGCTGGCGGTATTTCAGCCGATGCAAATAAGAGGTGGCGATATTTCAGCCATGCAGGATGGTGACAGTGCTTAGTCTCGGAAGGCAGAAAAGTAGCCTTATGCAATGCAAGGTGTCACACCTCCCTTTTTCTCTACTACACCCCGGGGAAGGGTATAATAAAAGGAGTTTTTCCAATTAAAGGACAATCGAAACGGGATTCGTTTATTAAGAGATTCAGAGTCGCCACTTGGGAGATTGATGGTGTCCCAAGTCACCGGTTTGAATCTCGAATCGAGGAAAGGGTTTGACTCTGTTTAACAGTCGCGAACCAGAAATCCGGGTAAGGAATTCTGTTAACCCGGGAGAAGGGGTTAGGCACTCCCGAGTTCCGTGGTTCTAGCACGGTCGCTCAACTGCTATATTTGGCTAAAGTCTGATTTTAATACATGTTATCCTATTGTGCAATTTTAGAATTGTTTAACCGCTTTTAGTCATTTTTGAAGAAAGTGAACGTCGTTTAAGAACGTGTTTTCGGATCACGTCACATGAAATGCACCCGGATCCTCGACACATTTTTATTCAACGTTTTGGAATTTGGATTTGGGTTGCATGAAATGCACACCCGTATTTAAGAAGGTAGAATTATTAAAAGGGCGCCTAAAGTGGCTAGCGTATTGTTATCTTCGCGAGAGGCCATGAAATTCTCTAAACGGCATGCCCCGATTCTAAGTATTTTGATATAAGCATTTTATGAGGGCCCCACAATTTATATGTTTTGTTTAGCAAAGCTCATCTCATTTTATTATTTAAAGGCCAACCTAAAGCAAACTACAATTTTTCTATTTAAATTTGTCTCTAAAAATCCTAGTTACTTAATATTAAAAAATTCGGGCTTCAAGCTCAAGTCCGGATTCAAACAAGAGGGATATACCTCTTAATTTGAACCCGCTACTTAACTTGAGAACCCAATTTCCATGAATTAGTCTTAAGGAATTTAAGGGAATTTAACCCCCAGCATTTTTGGACTCCGAAGAACTGGCCCAGGCCTGTAACGTGAGGCTGCCAGTCCATTGGGCTTCATCACCAGCCCAATAGTGAATATGCTCATCTTAGGATTGCCAGGAGGGATCGCTATTCAGTGGGCTTCGATGTTAGCCTATGGAATTGGTAAACACAAAGAGGCACAATTCATATGGGACATAAGACATTGCTAAATTACTGGTTTCTTACTGAAACTATTAGATTGCTCAATTGGAATGACTTAAGGTCTCAATTCAGTTGTAGTACTTCAAGTTATGCCACCGTCTATTAAATCAATTCTGGGCTTGCTTAAAGCTCAAATAGTTAACAAATCCATATAATCAACAGATAAGCTAATTACCAATTGCAACAACAAAGCCTATTAATTAACTTGATAATGACTCCTGAATTATATACTACAAATGATGCTCCTGTTAACTTCTTATAATAGCATTGATTATTCATTTACTGATTATAGATGCACCTTTATGACCTCTACACCAATTTCATACTTGCAGAATGATCAAATCAGAACTAATACTAAATGACACTTATCACTCACAGTTTCAGCAGTTCAAAATCTGTCCAGTTTAATTACAAAGCAGTTTCAAACGATCCTACTTAATGCAAACAGTATAGGATTCGAATTACATGATTATTCTATGCATTTGAACTGAATAAAAACAGAGAGAGACAAAAGAAACAGCTCAGAAATGAATCAAACAGCCATTTATTGCTCGAACTCCCAAATCAACTCTACATTGATCCTTGGCATATTCTACAAGGCCAGAAATGTACCTGAGATTTGGATCAAAATAAGCAGGATGAAGAGATCAGCAACAGTAGGCACAGTAGTTCACAGCAACAGGAATGAAGTTGGACTCGTTTTAAAAAAAAACACCAGAGACGCAATTGCACATAAACCAGAACCAATCTCAGCAATAGACAATCCACAACAGCTCAAATATACCCAAAACAAGTCGAATTTTAAGCTCAAAGGACCTCTGAAGCTTCGGCAACTAGAAAATTAAGCTGAGAGATGAGAATCAATGTCTAAACTTCAAAATTAACCTAGAAATGCAAGAGAACAGTATTTTTTTTTTTTGGTTTATCTATAATATTTCCTGTTTGTTTTTGGATTTTTGGGCAGAATCTAAGATCTAAGAGAAGATTTTGAATTTGAAGTACAAATTTTTGGCTCAGATTTTCAGATAGGGTTTTGGAGGGAATTTTTGGGGTTTCCAAACTTGTGAATGAAGCAAAGAGGACTGCCTTTTTATAGGCAAAATGAAAGTAGCATCAGATTTCTTATTTTTACATTTCAGTCCCTCTTTTATTTTTACTTAACCCTCTATTTTCTGACTTGTTACTCAAGTAAGTACACCTACTTTCTGAATTTCCATCTTAGAACCCATTCTAGAATGTTCTAGTGAACTCCATTTCAGTTTAAAAAGATTCTTTACTCTTGAATTGCCCCAATTACCCCTACTTTATCCTGAGATTTACTAACCTAATCCCAAATGAATTCAGCCCCCTTTTACCCTAGTTAAACTAACAGCTATGACCAACCTGCTTAAAACTAACAGAAATTGTAAGAATCAAGGCTGAAAATCATTCTACTAAAATCAGAGCACAATTAACAGGGAATCCAATCTAATTTCTAACTAATAAACTAAAGCTTAACAAAATCTAAATACTCCCAAAACAGGATTACTACAACGAGTTAAACCAAATGAGAACACATTCAATTTGAAGCAAAACTTAACCTAACGGGATCACCATTAACAGAGTCTAAACAAAAATTCAGACTAAAACTGAGCCATGAACTATTAGACTAAACTAAGCCAAACAAACTAAAACACATGAATTAGAACGGGATTTAACCTAATCAGCATCAACGATTAAAAGAAAAGGAAGGAGAGACACAGAATTTCGAAATAAAAATAGAAACCAATAAACATGAATAAAGTGTGGCCAAAAACAAGCACCAATCACACAAATAAAACCAAACAAAGTTAAAACGAAATTAAACAAAAATTAAAAATAAAATAGAAACTCACTGATTTCAAATCTTCAACTGATTTAACCTCGAACTTGACTTTCAATTAATGTTGTATGTCTATTTCGTCTGAAATGGACATGTAACATTAGCTTAAAACCAGTCGAGCACTTGAACCCCAAAACAGGTTGAGCTTCTGAAAACCCTAGATCCGAAATTTGCCCAGTTCTACTTAGATTCGAGATGTTCTGGTTTGAGATTCGGAATGAGGGAACCCAATAGACTATAAGATGTTATTTTGGTTGACTTTGGAAGAGGTAAGGTTTTGGGCCGGATCATTAAACGAATGTTCGAAGAGATGAGCATTGATTCGAGGGGAACTGAAGGCATGGTTGGAAAGAGGGGAACGAGGAGAGTTAGGGGTGTAAATTTGGCGGTGGTTTGTGGTGGCGCCGCCACCCTAAGGCGGTGGGAGAAAGGGCGGCGGTCTTCTAGGGTTTACAGAGGAGGGATGAGTGAGGGAGACGATAGGGGGGGTCGGTATCAGACAGTTATATATTAAAGTTCCCTCAGTTCGGGCCGTTAGATTAGCAAACCTCGACGGCCCAGATTGAAAGACGACAAAACGGTGTCGTTTGGTTAAAGAATGATACTGGACCTGGTAATGGGAGATTGGGCTTGGGCGAACGGGTACCTGGTCCAATTTTGGGGCCTCATTTGGGTGGAAACACTCCTGGCCCAAATTCGGGCCTTTGTTTTTAATTCTTTGTATTAGTTTCCCTTGTTTTTATTTTTCTTTTTTGTTTTATTTTGTATTTATATTTTCTGATTTTTATAACAATGCAAAATTAAAACAAAGACCTAATTTATTTCCAAAACTAAGCTAATTAATTCCTAAAAATTGATTAAGTCCTAAACTCATGACAAACTGAACAATTATCAATTAAAAATGCAAAAATAGACTATTTTTGTTATTTTCTTTATATTTTGTTTTAGACGCAATTTAACTACTAATTAATCCTAAAACATGAAGTTAAATCCTAAATGCTAATGTCAAGTGTATCTTTATATTCTCATATGAATTAAATTCACAAATAAAATGCAAACAATTAACATAAAATAACACAAAAATTCACAAAATTGTCAAATAATGAAAGAAATCATTTTGTTTGAATTTTTGGGAATAATTCATGTAGGGAAAAAATCACGTGCTCACAGCTTCCCCTCTTTGCTCGGGAACACGAAGAGTTTTCGGGCAAAGATAAGTGAGCGGATACGAGCGATTTTTGCCCGTTCGAATACTCCGTCTGAAGCATTTTTGAAAACCGTCTGACCGAACCCTGCTTCCAAGGTTGCCTACATATCCTTGGCTAAAAAGGAATCAGGTCAGTGTAGTTCGGGAAGGTTTGGTAGCTGGGACTACCAAGAGCTGTGATTTCACTGCTGTTGCTGCTGCTATTGCTCGCTGACCTCCTTATTACACCGTGTCAAAATAAAAAGAATCTAGCCTAAGCTATGATCTTATAAAGTACAAAAGTCCTATCTACGTCTTCAAACTTGCTCTTGTGTTGCCTTGAACTTGTATTCTTCCGATGGAATTCGTGCGTTGTTGCCTTGCATTGTGATCGGAGATGTTTTGGCATTCCTCCGAGTGATGCTTGACCGTTGAGATTTGAAATATAAGCCTCTATTCTCCAGGCGGGCTCCTGATTGCTGAACTTGAAAAGTATTCCCTTGTTCTCCAGGTGGGCTCCTGATTGCTGAACTTGAAAAGTATTCCCTTGTTCTCCAGGTGGGCTTCTGACTGCAACAAAATAGACAAACAAAGAAAATTTTCTGCCCTAGTTTGGTAACTGGGTACGACATGTTATCAAATATTAAAAATTAAAAGCTAAAATTAGAATTGTACTTCACCTGTTCTCCAGGTGGGCGCCTGATTGCTGAAGCTTGAAAAGTATTCCCTTGTTCTCCAGTTGGGCTCCTGATTGCAACAAAAATAGACAAACAACGAGAGTTGCTGCCCTAGTTTGATGACTGGGCGCGTTACATTACCAAATATTAAAAATTTGAAAGCTAAAATTTGAATTGTACTTCCCTTGTTCTCAAGGTGGGCGCCTGATTGCTGAAACTTGAAATGTATTCCCTTGTTCTCCAGGTGGGCTCCTGACTGCAACAAAATAGACAAACAAAGAAAATTTTCTGCCCCAGTTTGGTGGCTGGGTACAGCATGTTATCAAATATTAAAAATTAAAAGATAGAATTTGAATTGTACTTCCCTTGTTCTCCAGGTGGACGACTGATTGCTGAAACTCGAAAAGTATTCCCTTGTTCTCCAGGTGGGCTCCTGATTGCTGATCTTGAAAAGTATTCCCTTGTTCTCCAGGTGGGCTCCTGACTGCAACAAAATAGACAAACAAAGAAAATTTTCTGTCCCAGTTTGGACTAGGAAGATTTGTGAGTTGTTAGCAAAATTGTAAACCACTTATACTACTGATGCAATGATGAGGGTGAACTAAAGACTAGACTAGGATGTGCGTCTCCTACGAGTAAAACCAAAACTTTGACTAGCAAATGCGTATGCTAAAATAAAACCGGAATGAACCTAACTAGGAAGTACGTCTCCTAAGGGTGAATTTAAATGACCAAGGCTAGGAAATGCGTCTCCTAGGGGTGAAAACTTTAGTGACTAAAATTAGGAAGTGCGTCTCTTATGAATGAACTCAATATTTAGGAAGTGCGTCTCCTAAAGGTGTAACTTCAAAGACCAGACTAGGAAGTGCGTCCCCTAGGGGTGAAATCTAAACTAGAAAGTGCGTCTCCTAAAGGTGTATTCTGAAAGACCCAGACTAAGAAGTGCGTCTCCTAGGGGTGAAATCTCAATTTAGGAAGTGCGTCTCCTACAGGCATATTCTGAAAGACCCAGACTAAGAAGTGCGTCTCCTATGGGTGAAACTTTAATTAGGAAGTGCGTCTCCTACAGGTGTATTCTGAAAGACCCAGACTAAGAAGTGCGTCTCCTATGGGTAAAACTTCAATGACTCAAACTAGGAAGTGCGTCTCCTATGAATGAACTATCAATTTAGGAAGTGCGTCTCCTAT
>NW_017674554.1:54531-60787 GCF_001879085.1 Nicotiana attenuata
TCCCTTTTGTCGGCTCTCCTCTTCTTCCTTTTCTTTTCTTTCTTTTCTTTTTTTTTCTTATTGTTGAACCAACTTTCTTGCACTGCTTTGTTCCTGTTTCAAACAAAGAAAACTTGTGAGTTTAAAATGTGGTGGTTAGTTTGTGGCCTTGAACTTTGAGGCCGGCTGCTTCTGCATTTGCCAAGATGACTGATTTCCACTCGAAGACCTTGCTTGTTCCCAATATCCTCTACTTGTTGCATTGCATGAACTGGCATCCCCCAACCCTTATGTCTCATATGAATCCCAAAGCACGTCTATTGCTCCCACTTCGCGTACATGATGTTCTTTCTTGACTTAATCACTGGCCTCGGCCTTGAAGTTGTATTGTTCCTTCACTTGCCTTGATAACCGATTCTCACTTGGAGACCTTGCTAACCACTTTCCTTAACGCAGAAAATACCTCTGATCCGTTCACCAAGCACCCTCCATCTGATATGTACCAAACCTTTCATGTTTCAATGAAAATACCTTTGATTCGTTCACCCCAAACCCTTCATTTGTTGCGTTGTTCATGAATTGACAAATACCAAGCCCTTCCATTTCACAAGGATCCCAAGGCATGTAGATTGTTGCCAACTCAGTGTGCCTGCTATTTTCCCTGACTTATGACGATTTGATATGCGGGCCAGATCCTGTTTTGTTCAATTGGAAAGCTGGTGGCAGATTTTGAAGTCATTTCTCACTTGCTATGACCGAATCGACTCAGGACGAGGAAGTAAACAAGACGAAAGGAACAGAGTAGAGGACAATGGAAAGAGATGATTCCTAACAAGAAAACTACAACGTAGAAACCTTTCGGATATGGACACCGACTCTGATGACCTTGACATGCATCTGCAGCCTATCCTGTTAAGCAAATCTGATGTTCAGCTCTTGTTGTACCTTTTCGTCGTGAAACTGGGCTTCAATGCTCCGCTTATCCGATTTGAATCACAATCCTCTTCTGGTGATTTCCCATCTGATTCTCAATCCTCATTCGACTTGTGGTGCCCGTAGGTTTTCACCATCAAGCCTCTCTCATTTTGGTCTTTTCTCTCACCTCACCATCGCCTTATGGTGCCCGTGAAGGTTTTCACCAATAAGACACTCTCATTTTTTATTTCTCTCAGCTTTCGTCGCCTTGGGATACCCGTGAGGGTTCTCATCAACAAGACACTCTCATTCTTCATTTCCTTTGTTTGGACCGGAGTGTCGCCCCTGATATGATTCACCTCTACTCGCTTGACTTGGCATCTCTCGAAGACTAATCAGAAGGTCTTCCTTTGGACCGTAATGTGGGATTTTGGATAGGGTTAGAAAGAAAGGGTATCAAAGGCTCAAAACAATTCAACATGGGTTCAAAATTACAACTTTCGGAATCAGATTTCCCACAACAACCACGACTTCTGCCCCAGTTTCTTTCTTGGGGACTTTGGACTTTTATTTCGGTGTGACTTAACCTCAGAGAGAGGCTGCCTACTTACTCTTTCGGGATCAAGTCAAACATAGTTCAGGTCATAGAATTACTTCGTTGTTGCGATCTTTCCTTTCTTCCACTTTTTTTTTCTTTCTTTTCATTTCTTTTCTTTTCCTTCTCTTTCTTTTCTTTTCTTTTTCTTTTCTCTTCTTTTTTTCCTTTTCTTTTCCTTTCTCTCCTTTTTTTTCCTTTTCTTTTCTTTTCTCTTTTCTTTTCTTTTCTTTTTCTTTTCTCTTCTTTTTTCTTTTCTTTTCTTTTCTTTTCTCTTCGTTTTTCTTTTTCACTGTTTTTCTCTTGTTTCTCCACTTACTTTCCCCGCTCAGGCTTACGAGTTTTATTATTGATTCCGAAAGAGGGGTATGCAAGAAAATAACCGAGATTTTGCAAAGGATAAAGTGTTTGGATAGCAGAACAAAATGCCTTCGTCATTCCAATCTCCAAAACATGCCAAGTACAAACTACACAATTAAATAAACATGAGGAAAACATACGTAATATCTTTTGATTATACCAGAATTACTAACCATATTCACACATTTGCCTTCTACATTTGTCAATTACCCAGCACCATTGGACAACAATCTCAGTACCACGAACGACCCCTGTAGACTTGGGGCAAACTTGCCCTTGGCTTCAAACCGATGCGGCATGATGCATTTCAACAGTATTTCTTTATGTTCTGTCTGCCCTAGTTTCACACAATTTGGGCTCGAATTGATCTCAAAATCCCTCGAATTGTCCTTACATCTTCAACATTGTTTCATTCGCTTCATTACTAAACTGACTTTTAAAAACCAGGCTGAGAATTATGCGTATATGTCATGTCACCAGAACCAGCATGAAAAGAATTGGAAAAGGAGAAGAAAACTAAACAAAATGACTAGAAATGGCAGGAAACAGAAGATTGCATTAAACTGACGGTGAAAGGGTTTAAACAACAGAACAAATAGACAAACCTAGACAGCACTAAATAAGCTATTACGGCAAAGTGAAAAGATAGAAGGGTTTGAGTCACAAGACAATATCCGGATTACAACCCTGAAAATAACCCGGACAACAGAAATGACAACAAAATAAACCACCAAAACTCCACTCTAGCTAACCAAGAGTTGGAGCGTCTTTCCAATCACCAAACTCGACACCTTAGCCACTGGATTGCTCATCAAAATTGCTGGGACTTTCACCAATTTCAATATCATTGACTTCATTCAACGAGTTTCCGAGAGGATTCTCGTACTCCCTGTCATCATGGATCTTCCCCACAAAATGTGCATCATCATGTGCAGGCAAAGGATTCTGTGCAATGTTCTGAGTGGCATTGTCCTGGACCGCAATTATCCCTTCCTGAATCATTCTTTCTATCTCTCTTTTCAAATCCCGGAAACTTTCGATATCGTGCCCCTGGGCATTGGAATGGTATCCACACCTTTTAGAAGGGTCAAAGCTTCTTGCACGCTTGTCCACATGATTCGGAGGAATGGGTGCAATCAGGTTATATTGCTTTAGTTTCTCAAACAAGTTTGCATATGACTCTCCCAAGGGGGTGAAAGTTTCCTGCTTCTGTGCCCTCTCTTGCTTGAAATTTGGGTTGGCCCGCAAACCTGCTCCAGGGGGATTCTTGTAGGCTCTTGGGGGTGGGTAGGTGTTTTGAGTTGGGTAAGCATTTTGTGGGGTGGGTGCGCGCCATTGCACATGGGTAGGATGTTGGGGGTATGTTTGGGCATGGTGGATAGAGAAGTGGGGATAGTGTTGTGGTGGGCTATATGGAGTGTGGGGGTAAGTTTGGGGATAGAGTCGAGGTTGGTTGTAATATGGTGATGGGCCCCTGGACCAAGCTCTTGATTCAACTACTGCCACATCTTCTTTCCTTTTCTTTCACACTACCCCTCCAGTGCCGCTCTGGATAGCCTGGGTAGTTGCCTTGATCGCGGAATAGCTCATGATTTTGTTGGATTTAAGCCCCTTCTCCACCATACTTCCCATTTTCACTACCTCGTTGAAAGATTTTCCCACTGCTGACACCAAGTGACCATATTAGGTGGGCTCCAAAGCCTGTAAGAAGTAATCAACCATCTCGCTTACTTTCACTGGAGGATCGACACTTGCCGCTTGTTCTCTCTACCGGAAACCGTACTCTCTGAAGCTTTCCCCGGGCTTTTCTGAATTTTAGTCAGCGACAAACGGTCTGGGACAATTTCGAGATTATACTGAAAATGGCATGGAAACGCCTGGGCCAAATCATCCCAAGTGTACCATCGAGCATGATCCTGTCGAGTGTACCATTCCAAGGCCGCACCACTTAGACTTTGACTGAAGTATGCCATTAATAACTCGTCCCTTCCCCCAGCTCTTCTCATTTTGCTACAGAATCCCCTTAGATGTGCCACCGGATCACCGTGTCCGTCATACATATCAAACTTGGGTAACTTGAATCCCGCAGGTAACTGGACATCGGGAAACAAGCACAAATATTTATAGGCCACGCTCACTTGACCTCTGAGACCCTGCATATTTCTGAAGGATTGCTCCAGGCTTTTTACTTTTTGAAACATCTCTTCCTATTCCGAATTCTTAAGCTGCTTGTCAGTTTCCACCGGGAACTCAAAGTGAGGGGTGTAGGAATATGGCTCAAGAGCTTTAAAGGTAGGCTCAGAAGGGTAGTACTGGCTGTTGTGAGTTTGAAACAATGGCTCACTGGAAGATCTTTGCAATGTGGCATGTGGAGGCGCCACAAAGACAGGGGTGATTGGTGGAGGAGCGTTTTGTTTGGGTAGTGGAGCTTGGGGAGAATAGGAGGTGGTGCCATAACTCTGTTGGTATAAAGGGAAAGTTGGCGAGGAATTCACAGTAGGAGGCTCCTGGGACTGAGCCAAAGGTGGGATATATGCTGGATTGGCGGGATAAACTGGCGTCGGCTGACCCTTAGCCCAGGCCAGATGCGTCTCGGCCATCTGCTGCCTCAACTTATACATCTCTTCCCTCATTGCTTTGACATCCACCACATCTACCTCTTTTGACGGGTCCATGATACTGGTATCTGATTCTTGGCCTGTCATGTTCAGTTTGTTTTTTGACCAGGTGTTGTAGGAATGGGTTTCCAGGATGCCAACCAACTAAACCACCTGCCTGAACTCATCATCAACGGCTTTGTTAGCAGTTAGAGCGTTAACAGATAGATAACCGCACATTTGGGGAATGAATGCACCTAAGCAGTTAACCATTTCTATTATGACTTCGCTTGGCTGCATGCGTCATCCTGACTTTCATTTTTCTTTATTTTCCATGCCTTTCCTCTCATTCTTCCCTCGTGTTTTCTTTTGTTTGTTTCTTGCCTTTCCCTCTTTTCTTTTGCTTTTCTCTCTTATTTTTTCCTCTTTTCTTTTCCTTCTTTTTCTTTTGCCTTGGTTTTTCCTTGTTCCTATTCGCTCCTTTCCTCAAAATTGTTTTTTCGCTCTTTTCTTTCCTTTGCTCCCTTTTATTTTCTCTTGTTTGCTTTTGTTTGGTTTCTTATTTTCTTTTTGTTTTTCTTTTTTCCTCTTTTGTTTTTCTTTCCTCTCTTGTTTTTCACCTTTTTCCTTTCATTCTTTTCTTGTTTTTCCTTTTTTCATTTAGTTACGGTCGAATCCTATGGAGATTGCCTACGTATCACGACCCCGCGTGAATTAGACCGAGCGTAGTTCTTGCAAACAAATGCGAAAATAAGGAAACAATATTGGGGAATTTTTCTCAATTTTTCATTAATAACAACTGCGATTACAAAAGCTACCAGACTATTGGTTTTTCTTTTTCTCAAAAGGGGAGTTACAAAAACAGACTCAAAAACAAAAATACAGACTCGATTAACTAGGAATACATCAAAGCTTCAAACCCTGGGGCCCACGGGGCATCACTCGGCATCGCCACGGGCCTGCGTAAGACTGAGAAGGTTTCAATGTCAACTGGGTCATCCTGGACAAGGAGTTCAAAGGGAAAGTGTGACTATTTAAAGAAAGCTGACTTATTGTGACTTACAAGAAAAGTGGCTATTTTTCAAATATTTAATTTAAGAAAGCAAAGACTTGGTTTTGCAAATACGGCCTCTCAGCACTTCCAGGAGGGAGATTTTAAGGTTGTGCCCACAAACCATTTTAAAATGACTCAGGGTGGCTGTTCTTGCAAAAACAGCCTTCCGGCGCCCTTTTTTGGGGACGTTCGGCTTATTTTAAACAAGAATGGCGGCACCCGACTTATTTTGACAAAAAGTTAAAGTCTTGGTATTTTTGGCCATTTTTGAAAAAGGGTGGTTGGACCCGATGAGGGTTGCCTACGTATCTCACATCCGGTAGTTCGGGCAAATAAAACTAACTATTTTTGAAAACAAGACTCTTCTCCATTGGCAAATACACTATTTCTGAAAACAAGACTTTTTTTTTCTCTTTCTTTTTCATTGGCAATAAAACAAGCTATTTTTGAAAACAAGACTCTTTTTGTTTTTCTTTTCCATTGGCAAACAAAACAAACTAAAAAAATACTTTTCTTTTTCTTTCATTTTTCTCAAAAATCCGGCAGAATTTCGGCACTACTTAGACATTGATTTTTCTAATATAGGTAATTAACTCTCTACACTGCTATTTTCTCTTTCCCCCTTTTTGTTTTTCAATTTTTCCAGATATTCAAAGCCGGTCAGCATGCGAGTCCAAAACAGATAAATGCACAAGTAGGATGCATCAGGATGGTCCATTATTCCGGGTACACCTGTCCTAGACGGACCCAACCCCT
>NW_017674554.1:63021-87873 GCF_001879085.1 Nicotiana attenuata
AGCAAACTACAATTTTCTATTTAAATTTGTCTCTAAAAGTCCTAGTTACTTAATATTAAAAAATTCGGGCTTCAAGCTCAAGTCCGGATTCAAACAAGAGGGATAGACCTCTTAATTTGAACCCGCTACTTAACTTGAGAACCCAATTTCCATGAATTAGTCTTAAGGAATTTAAGGGAATTTAACCCCCAGCATTTTTGGACTCCGAAGAACTGGCCCAGGCCTGTAACGTGAGGCTGCCAGTCCATTGGGCTTCATCACCAGCCCAATAGTGAATATGCTCATCTTACGATTGCCAGGAGGGATCACTATTCAGTGGGCTTCGATGTTAGCCTATGGAATTGGTAAACACAAAGAGGCACAATTCATATGGGACATAAGACATTGCTAAATTACTGGTTTCTTACTGAAACTATTAGATTGCTCAATGGGAATGACTTAAGGTCTCAGTTCAGTTGTAGTACTTCAAGTTATGCCACCGTCTATTAAATCAATTCTGGTCTTGCTTAAAGCTCAAATAGTTAACAAATCCATATAAACAACAGATAAGCTAATTACCAATTGCAATAACAAAGCCTATTAATTAACCTGATAATGACTCCTAAATTATATACTACAAATGATGCTCCTATTAACTTCTTATAATAGCATTGATTATTCATTTACTTATTATAGATGCACGTTTATGACCTCTACACCAATTTCATACTCGCAGAATGATTAAATTAGAACTAATACAAAATGACAATTATCACTCACAGTTTCAGCAGTTCAAAATCCGTCCAGTTTAATTACAAAGCAGTTTCAAACGATCCTACTTAATGCAAACACTATAGGATTCGAATTACATGATTATTCTATGCATTTGAACTGAATAAAAACAGAGAGAAAAAAAATAGCTCAGAAATGAATCAAACAGCCATTTATTGCTCGAATTCCCAAATCAACTCTAGATTGATCCTTGGCATATTCTACAAGGCCAGAAATGTACCTGAGATTTGGATCAAAATAAGAAGGATGAAGAGATCAGCAACAGTAGGCACAGTTGTTCACAGCAACAGGAATCAAGTTGGACTAGTTTTTAAAAAAAAAACACCAGAGACGCAATTGCACATAAACCAGAACCAATCTCAGCAATAGACAACCCACAACAGCTCAAATATACCCAAAACAAGTCGAATTTTAAGCTCAAAGGACCTCTGAAGCTTCAGCAACTAGAAAATTAAGCTGAGAGATGAGAATCAATGTCTAAACTTCAAAATTAACCTAGAAATGCAAGAGAACAGTATTTTTTTGGTTTTTCTATAATATTTCCTGTTTGTTTTTGGATTTTTGGGCAGAATCTAAGATCTAAGAGAGGATTTTGAATTTGAAGTTCAAATTTTAGGCTCAGATTTTCAGAGAGGGTTTTGGAGGGAATTTTGGGGTTTCCAAACTTGTGACTTAAGGCACTAAAGGCTGCCTTATATAGGCAATAATAGGGGCAGAAAGTTCTGGAACTCACTCCCCATTTTCCCCCTTTTTTATTTCAGAAATTGGTCATTAATCCCTTGCTTCCTGTCTTGCTACCCAAGTTACACCCCCTAAGTTATAAAAATTCTAATTTGAAACTCATCTAGAATGTTCTAGAGCTTCCAATTCAGTTATTTGAAAGATTCCATGCCCTTGAACTACCCCAATTACCCTTAGCTTATTCTGAAATTACCAAATGACCACCAACTGACCCAGCCCCTTTAGTTCAGTTAAAATCTAACTATAGTTAAACACTAAGTTGTTCAGCTATACCCAATCAACTAACTAATCCTAACAATTATTCAAAGATCAACACTGAACTTCAAAGAACAATCAAAATCATACATCGAGGGAACTTAAATAGAACAAACATTAGAGAGAACAAAACAGTGAAACGTAAACATGATTAACCCTTAAACCAAATAAGAAAAAATGAAAATTAAACTAATCATGGGAACAATCAAAACAGGATCAGCCGGGAGCAAGTACTAATCTACCACCAAGTTATGAATTAAAAACTAACCTATTACGAATTAAAACTACCATTAAAACAGAGTTAGCCTATCGAGGGAAAATCTGAGAACACGATTTATTTAATAATCCTAGAGAACAAGGGAAACAGATAATAATGACAACGAGAAGAACAGAAACACTGAAAACATACCCTAATTAAGAAACAGAATCTCGGAGAACAAAAAGAAAATAAATAATTCGAGAAGAAGAGAGGAAAAATAGAGAAAGAAAGAAAAATCTGAGAGAAGATAATAATAGAAAAAGAAAAGACAATACCTATTGAACACTGGACAGAAATTAGCGAGGACCTTTGATTTTAACACGTTCTAATTCAAACTGAGGCTATCCACGTGCTTTTAACACGTAAATAACCTCAAAACGAACCCAAAACCTCAACGACTACTTCAAACTGGAAATTTTGGATTTCTAGGGTTAAACTAAATTCAAGATTCGAGGAGTTTCCAAGTTGTTCGAAGGAAAATAAGGGTAGATTTGTGATAGGGAGGTCGAGGTGAGCTTGTGGTGTGATTTTGGAGTTGAAAGGTGCCGGCGCCGCCACCGGAAAAAGTGGGCGGCGCTAGGGTTCCGCACTTTTGAGTCTAAAACTGGAGGGGTTCGGAGGGGCTTGGGGTGAACGGAGTGTGGATTTGAGATGACGGGGTTGAGGGGAGTCTACAGTACGATTTTGGTAAGATTTGAAGACCAAACACCGCCGCATGGCGATTTCCGGTGGTGGCGGCGGCGGTGAGAAGTGGGAACAAAGAAGATGAGTCCTAGGTTAGAAAAATATTTCTTCAGACATTTTAATCAAATGCGAGAATAGATTGTGGCCCTTGGATGGAATAAAATGGACGGCTAAGATTGAGAGATCACCTACCAACCTAAAATGACGTCATTTTGAGGATTCTAGAAGCGTAAGGTTTGGACCTGTGACGACCCGACCCGTCGTCTCATGAGTTACCGCTCCGTTTCCCCCAATTTTATGCTTCTTCATGTTTCATTATCAGTATTTGGTGTGTTATAGTTGATTTGGATTGGTTTTGGTAGAAAATGAGACACTTAGTCTCTTTCAAGAAGGCTTAAGTTGGAAAAGTCAATCGGACGTTGACTAATGAGTTAGATGGCTCGGATGTAATTTCCGGTGATTCGGTTAGCTTCGGGGGATGATTTGTGACTTAGGAGTGCGATCGGATTTGATTTTGGAGGTCCGGTGTAGAATTAGGCTTGAATTGGCGAAGTTAGTATTTTGGCGAATTCCGGTTGATGGGTGAGAATTTGATCCGAGGGTCGGAATGGAATTCCGAGAGTTGTTGTAGCTTTGTTAGGTGATTTTGGATATGTGTGCAAATTTTTAGGTCATTCGGACGTCGTTTGGTCGGGTTTTTGATCGAAAGTGTATTTCGAAAGTTTTTGAAGAACTTAGGCTTGAATCCGATGTGATTTGATGGTTTTAGCGTTGTTTGATGTGTTTTGATGATTGGAACAAGTTTGAATGATGTTATGGGATATGTCCGTGCTTTTGGTTGAGGTCCCGGGGGCCTCGGGTGAGTTTCGGGGTGGTTTCGGATCATTTTGGAGAAATTTAATATTGCTGGTTCTGGTGTAACACTGTAGCATCGCAAATGCGAAGGTTTTGCTGGGAATTGCGAAAACACTGTAGCTTGGCAAATGCGAAGGTTTTGCTGGGAATTGCGAAAACACTGTAGCTTGGCAAATGCGAAGGTTATTCTGGGAATTGCGAAAACACTGTAGCTTCGCAAATGCGAAGGTTTTGCTGGGAATTGCGAAAACACTGTACCTGGGCAGAAGGGTTTTATATTATTTCATCCGCGAAGCTTGGTCCATTTTCCTCCATTGTTGAACATCTTGGGAGCTTTTTAGGAGCAACTGAAGATGGTTTCGACTGGAGTTTGTTGGAGGTGAGATTTTTGAGTTAAAAACATGATTATTATGTGAAATTTACCTAGAAATTCATGGAATTAAGCCTAAAAATTTATGAACTAGGGCTTGAGTTTTTGATATTTCAAATTGGGATTTGATAGGTCATTTGAGCTCGGATTTGGGAGTTCTTGGTATGTATGGACTCGTGGCGAGACGAGGAATCCGGTAATGTGAATTTTGTAATTTTTCGAGAAGCGGGCCCGGGGCTCGGATTTTGCTAGTTTTGAGATTTTTGCTATTTCTTGGCTGTTTTCGATTGGGTATTGTTCCCTTGGTATATTGTGATGTATTCGCTCTGATTTTAATCAGATTCGACGTGCGAAGAGGTTGATTCGAAAGGCAAAGGCATAGCGAGCTAGACTTGTGGTCGGCTTGAGGTGAGTAATAGATGTAGATGATGACCTGAGGGTTTGAAACCCCGGTATATCACATTGTGACGCTATATTGAGGCGAGACACGTACTCTATGACGAGTGCGGGGTCGATTGTGACTGGGGATTGTGACCTAGTCCGTTCCGATTGAAGTTCGTACTGTGTTCTTGACTAGAAATTGTTTGGTAATCATCCTACTTGGATTTTATGAATATGTTTGGGGCTTTGTGCCTATCGTTTGCATCCTTCAGGGATCCTTATCACTGCTTCCATGATGCTTAGCATATTTTATGATATCAGTACTGAGTTAGACACTGCCTCAAAATGTTTAGTAAATAAATAAAGGTTTAAACACTTAGCTCTATAATTCCTAATAATTGAAACTAAAAATGAACAATTTGACTGTGCCCGAGTGGCTTGCATGCATATATATATATATCTGGACTGAGTATGGATTGGGCTGCACGCCGCAGCGAATGCTACGATGATATTGCGCTTGGGCTGTAGGAGCCCCTCCGGAGTCTGAACCCCCACAGTGAGCGCGGGTACCCAAATGGATCGGGCTGCGCGCCGCAGCGGTCATGTGCAGTGCATTGCATTCGTGCATTTATACCTATTTGTCTTACTTGTCCTGGTATTGTTGTTGTTCCACCGTTTTATGTGCTGAATCGCTAATTATAGCTTTATATTGTAATATTTCGGAATTTCTTACTTTCAGCCATTATATATGTTTATTACTCACTGAGTTGGAAGTACTCACTTTACTCCCTGCACCTCGCGTGCAGTTGCAGGTATCGTTCACCCGATAGCGGGTTATTAGCGGATTGAAGGTATTGTTATTGTAGCTGAGCAAGGTGACCGCCAGCGTTCGCGGCACCGGATGTTGTCTTTTGTTTTCCAGAAATTTTACTTGTATATATTTATTGGCATGTAGTTGTGTTAAGGTTTCCTTAGATGCTCGTGACTTGTGACACCCCGGTCGGGTAGTAATTAACAATTTCTAATGCCATTAAGTTGTATCTTCTATTCATTTACGTTTAATAATTGTTAGTGAAAGAATTTGGGTTAGTTGGCTGGCCTTGTCTTCACGAGAGGCGCCATCACGACCGGGTATGGGAATTGGGTCGTGACAGGACCGGGTGGGGGTTGCTTTTGGGCCGGTTTGGACGGGTTAACGTGGGAATTATTTGGGCTGGGAATTAAATTGGCCCAAATTTCCTTTTCTCTTCATTTTTTTAAAAAAAAATGTTTTCTCTTTTATTTTATCTATTTTTTCTGATTTTTTGAAATGCTAAATCAAAACTCAAAAACCAAATTGACACTAAAAATTATATTTTCTAATTTCCAAATACCCTAATTTCTAATTAAACACAAATTAAAACCTAAAATGCAAAAAGACCATTTTTGTTATTTTATTTATTTTTTCCTTAACTACTAATTAATCCTAAAATATGAAATTAAATCCTAAACAAATGCCAAGTGTATTTTTATATTTTTCATATGAATTAAAATGCACAAATAAAATGCAAACAATTAACATAAAATGTCATAAAAATCCACAAACTTGCAAAATAATGAAAGAACTCATTTTTTTTGAATTTTTGGGAATAATTCATACAGGGCAAAAATCACGTGCTCACAGCTGCTCCTCTTTGCTCGGAAACATGAAGAGTTGTCGTGCAAAGATAAGTGAGCGGAAACGAGCAATTTTTGCCCGTTCGAATATTCCGTGTGAAGCATTTTTGAAAGATTTGACCGCACCCTGCTTCTGAGGTTGCCTACATATCCTTGGCTAAAAAGGAATCAGGTCAGTGTAGTTCGGGAAGGTTTGGTAGCTGGGACTACCAGGAGCTGTGACTTTCACTGCTGTTGCTGTTGCTACTGCTCGCTGACCTCCTTATTACACCGTGTCAAAATAAAAAGAAGCTAGCCTAAGCTATGATCTATGAATTACAAAAAGGGTCCTATCTATGTCTTCAAACTTGCTCTTGTGTTGCCTTGAACTTGTATTCTTCCGATGGAATTCTTGCGTTGTTGCCTTGCATTGTGATCGGAGATGTTTGCTATTCCTCCGAGTGATGCTTGACTGCTGAAATTTGAAATATATGCCTCTATTCTCCAGGCGGGCTCCTGATTGCTGAACTTGAAAAGTATTCCCTTGTTCTCCAGGTGGGCTCCTGATTGCTGAACTTTGAAAGGTATTCCCTTGTTCTCCAGGTGGGCTCCTGATTTCAACAAAATAGACAAACAACGAAAATTTTCTGCCCCAGTTTTGTGGCTGCACATCATGTTATCAAATATCAAAAACTTGAAAGCTAAAATTTGAGTTGTACTTCCCTTGTTCTCCAAGTGGGCGCCTGATTGCTGAAACTTGAAATATATTCCCTTGTTCTCCAGGTGGGCTCCTGACTTCAACAAAATAGACAAACAAAGAAAATTTTCTGCCCCAGTTTGGTGGCTAGGCACATCATGTTATCAAATATCAAAAACTTGAAAACTAAAATTTGAATTGTACTTCCCTTGTTCTCTAGGTGGGCGCCTGACTTCTGATCTTGAAATGTATTCCCTTATTCTCCAGGTGGGCTCCTGACTTCAACAAAATAGACAAACAAAGAAAATTTTCTGCCCCAGTTTGGTACTAGGAAGATTTGTGAGTTTGTTAGCAAAATGTAGATCACCTAAACTATTGATGCAATGATGAGAGTAAAACTAAAGACTTGACTGGAATGCACGATCCTGTGAGTAAAACCAAGGACATTTGACTAGCAAATTCATCAGACTAGGTCTTCTATCTTAGGAGAAAGATTCCTCAGACTAGGATTTTGATCCTAGGAGAAAGCCCACTAGACTAGGTCTTCAATTTTAGGAGAACAATTCATCAGACTAAGATTTTGATCTTAGGAGAAAGGTCATCAGACTAGGTCGTCTATCTTAGGAGAAAATTTCATCAGACTAAGATTGTGATCCTAGGAGGAAATTCATCAAACTAGGTTGTCTATCTTAGGAGAAAAATTCATCAGACTAAGATTTTGATCCTAGGAGAAAGTTTCATCAGACTAAGATTTTGATCCTAGGAGAAAGTTCATCAGACTAGGTCTTCTATCTTAGGAGAACAATTCATCAGACTAAGATTTCGATCCTAGGAGAAAATTCATCAGACTAGGTTGTCTATCTTAGGAGAACAATTCATCAGACTAAGATTTAGATCCTAGGAGAAAATTCATCAGACTAGGTTTTCTATCTTATGAGAAAGATTCATCGGACTAAGATTTAGACCCTAGGAGAAAATTCATCAGACTAGGTTTTCTATCTTAGGAGAAAGATTCATCAGACTAAGATTTAGATCCTAGGAGAAAATTCATCAGACTAGGTTTTCTATCTTAGGAGAAAGATTCATGAGACTAAGATTTGATTTGGAGGAAAATCCATCGGACTAGGACTTTTTATCCTAGGAGGAAAAAATCTGAAAAGCAATGGCAGCATTTTATGCACACTAGCGAGACCGGCAAGGGCAAAGATTTGAGAAACTTCCCTTTTGTCGGCTCTCCTCTTCTTCCTTTTTCTTTTTCTTTCTTTTCTTTCCTCCTTGTTGCACCAACTTTCTTGCACTGCTTCGTTCCTGTTTCAAACAAAGAAAACTTGTGAGTTTAAAATGTGGTGGTTAGTTTGTGGCCTTGAACTTTGAGGGCGGCTGCTTTTGCTCTTGCCAAGATGACTGATTTCCACTCAAAGACCTTGCTTGTTTATGGACTAACCCCTTTTCTCTGTCATCATCACCACAAAACCTTTTCTCTGTTCAGACCCGATACCCTCAATTTGTTGCATTGCATGAACTGGCATCTCCCCAACCTTTATGTCTCATATGAATCCCAACGCACGTCTATTGCCCCCACTCCGTGTACATGATGTTCTTTCTTGACTTAACCACTAGCCTCGGCCTTGAAGTTGTATTGTTCCTTCACTTGCCTTGATAACTGATTCTCACTTGGAGACCTTGCTAACCACTTTCTTTGTTACCCTTAACGCAGAAAATACCTCTGAACCGTTCACCAAACACCCTCCATCTGATATGTACCAAACCTTTCGTTTTTTACCGAAAATACCTTTGATTCGTACACCCTAAACCCTTTCATTTGTTGCGTTGTTCATGAATTGACAAATACCAAGCCCTTGCATTTCACAAGGATCCCAAAGCATGTAGATTGTTGCCAACTCAGTGTGCCTGCTGTTTTTCCTGACTTATGACGATTTGATATGCTGGTCAGATACCGTTTTGTTCAATTGGAAAGCTGGTGGCAGATTTTGAAGTCATTTCTCACTTGTTATGATCAAACAGACTCAGGAAGAGGGAGTAAATAAGACAAAAGGAACAGAGTAAAGGATAATGGAAAGAGATGATTCCTAACAAGAAAACTACAACGTAGAAACCTATCGGATGGGATACCGACTCTGATGACCTTGACATGCACCTGCAGCCTATTCTGTTAAGCAAATCTGATGTTCAGCTCTTGTTGTACCTTTTCGCCGTGAAACTGGGCTTCAATGCTCCGCTTATCTGATTTGAATCACAATCCTTTTTCAACTTGTAGTGCCCGAAGGGTTTTCACCATCAAGCCTCTCTCATTTTGGGTCTTTCTCTCATCTCACCGTCGCCTTATGGTGCCCGTGAAGGTTTTCACCAATAAGACTCTCTCATTTTTTATTTCTCTCAGCCTTCATTGCCTTGTGGTACCCGTGAGGGCATTTATCATCAAGATTCTCTCATTTTCCCTTTTCTGCTTGGACCGGAGTGTTATTCATAGCATAAATCTCCTCTTCTTGCTCGACTTGGCATTCTCTGAAGACTGATCAAAAGGTCTTTCTTTGGACCGTAGTGCAGGCTTTTGGACGGGGTTAGAAAGAAAGGGGATCAAAGGCTCAAAACAATTTGACGTGGGTTTAAAACTACAACTTTCGGGATCAAACCTCTTGCACAACCACAACTGCTGCCCCAGTTTCTTCCATGGGAACTTTTGGACTTTTATTTCGATGTGGCTGAACCTCAGAGAGAGGCTGCCTACATACCCTTTCGGGATCAAATCAAACGTAGTTCAGGTCATAGAATTACTTCGTTGTTGCGGTCTTTCCTTTTCTTCCACTTTTCTTTTCTTTCTTTTCATTTCTTTTCTTTTCCTTCTCTTTTATTTTCTTTTCTTTTTCTTTTCTCTTCTTTTTTTATTTTCTTTTCTTTTCTTTTCTTTTCCCTTTCTTTTTTCCTTTTCTTTTCTTTTCTCTTCTTTTTTCTTTTCTTTTCTTTTTCCTTTTTCACTGTTTTTCTCTTGTTTCTCCACTTCCTTTCCCCGCTCGGGCTTACAAGTTTTATTATTGATTCTGAAAGAGGGGTATGCAAGAAAATAACCGAGGCTCAAAGGGGTAACAAAGGATAAAGTGTTTGGATAACAGAAAAAAATGTCTTCGTCATTCCAATCTCCAAAACATGCCAAGTACAAACTACACAATTAAACAAACATGGGGAAAACATACGTAAAATCTTTTGATTGCACCAGAATTACTAACTATATCCACGCATTTGCATTCTACATTTGTCAATTACCCAGCATCATTGGACAACAATCTCGGTACCACGAACGGCCCCTGTAGAGTTGGGGCAAACTTGCCTTTGGTTTCAAGTCGATGTGGCATGATGCATTTCAACAGTATTTCTTTATGTTCTGTCTGCCCCAGTTTCACACAATTTGGGCTCGAAGTGATCTCAAAATCCCTCGACTGTCCTTACATCTTCAACATTGTTTTATTGCTTCATTACTAAACTGACTTTTAAAACCAGGCTGAGAATTATGCGTGCATGTCATGTCACCAGAACCAGCATGAAAAGAATTGCAAAGGAGAAAAAAACTAAACAAAATGACTAGAAATGGCAGGAAACAGAGAATTGCATTAGACTGACGGTGAAAGGGTTTAAACAACAGAACAAGCAAACAAACCTAGACAGCACTAAACAAGCTATTATGTGCAATATGTGTTCCTGTACTTTCATCATGTTATCTTATCATTTGGGAATGTGTTAAAGATATGGAATATGTGCTACAAATGCTTAGGTTTCAAGTAAATTCGAATAAAGATTATTATGTCAAATTGTGTGAAAAGCCTCTATGTGCTCTAGAATCTAAATTGCTCCCGTGTGTAAGTAAGTCTTGAATGAAAGACCTTGTTGCTATTGATATGATAATAATGTTCGATGTGTAAAAAAAGGAAACTTGAATTGTAAAAATACGGCCAAATGCCAAGAACGACTTAATAAATGAGGCCACTCATGCCAACGTGTTGAAAGATGGGAAAGAAATATGAAGTGAGATGAATGATTGAAAGGATGATGTTTCAATTGAGATGTCCTAGACGATCGGGTCGTGACCGGATGCCATGCCGCACACATGGTGGTAATTGTGCTGTAAATGATGATCAAAATTGTGAATATGGTTGATGTCTCAAATGAGATGACCTAGCCGATTGGGTCGAGATCGGACTCCGTGTAAGAACACGGTGGTATTGTGGATTGTGCACATGGCACTAAAGATTACCAATCTAATAAGACGGAAATTGACTTGAGAAATTATGTGATCCTTACTTGATGTTTTAGTATGATTTGAAGCTCTTATTGTACATCATGATTGTTCCCCTTTGTTTCATTGTTCATTCTATTAAGATGGTGTTTTAGCTTTACATACTAGTACTATTTGTCACACCTCCTTTTTCGCTACACCAGTGAGGGTGCAAAGGAGTTTTTCCAATTAAAGAACAGTCGGAACGGGGTTAATTATTAATATTCAGAGTCGCCACTTGGGAGATTAATGGTGTCCCAAGTCACCGGTTGAATCCTGATCCGAGGAAATTATGACTTTGTTAACGGTCCGCGAACCAGAACTCCGAGTAAGGAATTCTGTTAACCCGGGAGAAGGTATTAGGCATTCCCGGGTTCCGTGGTTCTAGCACGGTCGCTCAACTGTTGTATTTGCTTTTATCTTATTTTTAAAAAAAAACATATTCTAACCTATGTGCCTTTTATTTTAACCGCTTTTATTTTATGTCTTTTTAATAAGAATTGCAACGTCGTGAAAATGCGTTTCGAACCACGTCGCACCAGTGCACCCGTGGTTGTCAACACATTCCGACTCCGTTGAGATTTGGATTTGGGTCACATAAATGTGCACCCGAGTTTAGGAAAGTATATTATTAAAAACGCGCCTAAAGTGACTAACGCGTTATGATCTTTGCGAGGGCCATGGAAAGTTTGCTAAATGGCTCGCCTCGGATTCTAAGGATCAAAACAAAGATTAATCAAAGTGAGGGCCGCGCAATTGTTATTTTTTTTTGGGCATGGCGCACCTCAATCTACTCTAATTTTTAAAAGGGGAAAATTAATTACGTTGGGAGGGCCATAAACTATCTGTAATCTATTATGGCTCGCCTCCCCTAATTGATGGACCTAATCAATTAAACATAGGAGGAGTCCGGATTCAGGCCCAAAGCGAGCCTTTTGCTTAGTGAGGACATGAGCACCCAAAATAGATGCCCTTTAGGCAAACTGGGCCACCCGTAGGCCCAATCTCCATAACCAAACATTTGTATTACCAATTCAATGCAACACTGTATGAGAACATGCGATTGAACTAGCTTAAGCCTCCAATTTTATTCTAGCACATAAACATGGGATTGAAGATTTGAATAATGGCACAAATTGTCAGAGCTAAAGTCAAACTCGTTTTTTTTTAACAAGCCTGGCCCAAAAGTGACCCCAGATTCGAACATGAGTAGTTTCCAACAAAGCCCAGATCTAGCTCGAGTCTGCAATCCAACTCCAGGGCCCTTTTTAATTTTACTTCTTAAATGCAGGTAAATGGACAATTACAGAAATGAAGTGTTCAAAACTAAAAGAAAAACAAAGGAGGAACAATTGAGTTGCAGATTGTAAATCAGGTGGTCGTGAAGCTAAGACTATGGGAATCCTATGTTGAAACATGGACCACAATTCAAATAATGGTCAATTCATCCCTCTATTAGCCGCAGAGTTGATACACATACTATCCTGCAACCATTCTGTGTCCACACACTGTTCCGAATTTACAATTTAACTAACATTTGGGACACGATAATAAACTTTGAAGATACGTGAAGACTGACACACTATGAAAAGTGATAGAACCTAACAACTCTCCAAATCATTTCTACATTCACGCTAACATGGATTTCAGAATTAAGCTACACTACTAGAACTAAAATAACCCAAATAAGATATAGATAAGTCCCACAGTCCATAGTTAATTACAATATGAGAGTTTGGTTTGCTTAAATGGAAATCAACTACAACTATACTGTGAGTAAGTAAAGGGATATGAGCATCAGGCAAAGAAACACAGAGCTAAAACATAATAGTGCTTCCATTCCATCCTCAAATCAGAATTTACATCGTGAAGGATTTAGAACTGGTACCTGGGAATTAGAAGAGAAAACAAGGAGAGGTAAGGAATCAATAAACTGCAGCAGCAGAACCCCAGCAATCACAGAGCAGACCAACAGAATGATTTTTAAACCCAAGAAATAGAGTAGTGCAGCCCAGAAACCAACTTCAAACAAACAACCAAACCAGCAAACTTCCAGATTCAACCTCAATGACTAGACCTCAAACCATTTCCATGTTCCAACAATCAGAAATTGAATCGAGAAGTGAGGATTTCAAATTACCAAACTAAAAAAAAAACCTCAATGGAACAGTGTTTTTCTTTTGCAGAGTTTACAGCTATTTTTGATTTCCCTGTAGTTTTCTATTGTTTTTGGCTTTCGAATTTTTGCATTTCTGCTTCCAAATCTGGAAAACTGAGGAGTACTTTTTTGGGGAAGAGCTTTTTGGAGGTTCAAAACTTGTGAATCAAGGCAAATGAATGCCTATTTATAGGTGAACTTAGGGTCCAATTTCAGATTTTCCCTTTACCCCATTGGTCCCTATTTTAATTCTATTTTTATCCTTTATTTTCTGACTTGTCACACAAGTAACTACCCTAAGTTTACTGAAATCTGCACTATAGTCCATCCTAGAAGGTTCTATACCCATTACAATTCCTATTCTATCCTTACTTTATTTCAACAATTACCAATCTTAATGAAACTACCCTTTTCCATGCCTAAACTACCCTTTGAATCCCCTGAAATTACTGACCAAGCTAGAATTAACTGACCCAACCCCTTAACCTTAGTAGTAACCATGGTTAATTACCCAAAAGAAAAGAGGAATTCAGCTAAAACCAAACAAACCCTACAGTTGAACTAGCTACTCAACCCATTGATCAGAATATGGAATTTCTAACTAAATTGTTAATCCAAACTAAGCTAATTCACCAAACAAGTCAACAATTCAAACTAAATTGAACTGGGGTCGAATCATCAATGACTTACTCACTCGACAACGATATTCAAACCAGCAGAAAATCAAAGCAAAATTGAACCAAAAACTAAAGACTAAAATCAGCATTAATTAAATGAAAGAAAAACCTACTGACTTACTCCAACATTAATCCTACGCCCTAGCACACTGATTAACAACAAAGAACTATGATGACAAAACTTAAACGAACCAAATTCGTGTTGTATATTATTAGAACTCAGCCGACATGAACAGAATAGAAACAATAAGGATTACTGACTCTAAAAAAAAACTCGAATCGATTATTCATGAAGCAAAACAATATATGAGAGCGAAATTAAATCAGATAACTAAACACCTAAAGAATTTAAGAAAACTTACTGGTTTAACTTCTAAAGTCTGCCACTTCTCAGAATTAAAATTCGAACATCTCTGGTGGGATTTGAATGCGACTGACGATGATTCAGCATGAGGAAGTGAGGGGAATCACATGGGCATCAATTTGGTGCGGTTTGGGAAATTTAGGATTTGGTCGGAACTTTGATCGGAGATTCGAGGAGTTCGGCGGGGATTCGAGGGACGGGGTTTGGGGGTTTTGGAAAGAGGAGAACAAGGCGGTTCAGGGGTGTTAGTTTGGACGAGTTTAGAGCGACGCCGCCGTAGGCGGCGGAGCGGCGTCCACAGATTTGAAGATTCGAAGAGATCGACTATGATTCGAAGAAAAAGGCTTGGGGATTTAGAAAGAGGGGGGTGAGAGGATGGTGCGGTGTAAATTTGGGGACCGTTTGGAGGCCGGCCGCCGCCGTGAGGCGATTTCCGCGGCGGTCCAAGGCGGCGAACGGTGGCGTTATGGCCGGCGATATTAGGGGTAGTCTGAGATGAGGAAGAGGGGTAGGGGGTAGATTCGCCGACATTGATATATCAAAAACTAACCCACTTCCCAGCCGTTGGATCAAAGATCCTCGACGGCTGGGATTACTCTTTGACAAAACGACGCGTTTCACTAGGGGGGAGGCCAGGTTTGGGGCAAACCTGACGGGCGTGACACTGGTTTGGGCTGGGTGAAAGTCAATTAAATGGCCCAATTAGGCATTATATGAGGCAGCCCCTTTTTAATTGCTTTTTGTTTCTATTTTTACTTCTTTTAAAAATTTTTTTTTTCATTTTGTATTAAAATTTTTTTCTGATTTTATAAAAATGCAAAAATTAAAATGAGACCTAATTTATTTCCAAAATTTAGCTAATTAATTCCTATTTAAAGTAAACTCAAGACCAATTCAACAACTAACAATTAAAAATGCAAAAAATGGACTATTTTTGGTTATTTTCCTTAAAAGAAACAACTCGACCACTAAGTAATCCTTAAATATGAAATTAGATCCTAAATGCAAATGTTAGGCATATATTTTTTTCTTTATATTTTTAATATGAAATAAAAATGCACAAATAAAATGCAAACAATTAACAGAAAATAACACAAAATTCACAAAAGTGTAAAATAATGAAAGAGAAATTATTTTGTTTGAATTTTTGGGAATAATTCACATATAAGGCAAAAATCACGTGCTCACAGCTACCCCTCTTTGCTCGGAAACACGAAGAGTTTCCGTGCAAAGAAGTGAGCGAAAATGAGCGATTTTTGCCCGTTTGCATATTCCGTTTGAAGCAATTTGAAAACCGTCTGACCGAACCCTGCTTCAAAGGTTGCCTACATATCCTTGGCTGTAAAGGAATCAGGTCAGTGTAGTTCTGGAGGGTTTGGTAGCTGGGACTACCAGGAGCTGTGATTTCATTGTTGTTGCTGCTGCTACTGCTCGCTGACCTCCTTATTAGACCGAGTAAAATAAAAAGAAGCTAGCCTAAGCTATGATCTACGAATTACAAAAGGGTCCTATCTATTTCTTCTAACTTGTTCTTGTGTTGCCTTGAACTTGTATCTTGTAATCTTCCGATGGTATTCCTGTTGTTGTTTTGCATGGTGATCGGCGATATTGCTGCCATTCCTCCGAATGATGCTTGATTACTTGAAACATGTGTCCATTTTCCAGGTGGGCTCTTGACTGCAGACGCTTAAAAGTATTCCCTTGTTCTCCAGGCGGGCTCCTGACTGCTGAAACTTGAAATATTCCCTTGTTCTCCAGGGGGGCTCCTGACTGCTAAAAATCTGAAAATGAATGCCTCTGTTCTCCGGGCGGGCTTCTGATTGCCAAAACTTGGGATAAATGCCTCTGTTCTCCAGGCGGGGCTCCTGATTGCTAAAAACTTGAATAATGCCTCTATTCTCCAGGCGGGCTCCTGATTGCTAAAAACTTGAAAATAAATGCCTCTATTCTCCAGGCGGGGCTCCTGATTGCTAAAAACTTGAAAATAAATGCCTCTATTCTCCAGGCGGGCTCCTGATTTCAAAGATAGACCAACAACAAAAGAAAAGAATTTTCTACCCCAGTTTGGTGGTCGGGCACATCGCGTTTCCAAACACTACTAAAAATTTGGAAGCTAAAATTGGAATTGTACTTCCCTTATTTTCCAGGTGGGCGCCTGATTACTGAACTTTGAAACGTATTCCCTTGTTCTCCAGGTGGGCGCCTGATTGCTGAATCTTGGTATGTATTCCCTTGTTCTCCAGGTGGGCGCCTGATTACTGAACTTTGAAACGTATTCCCTTGTTCTCCAGGTGGGCGCCTGATTGCTGAAACTTGAAATGTATTCCCTTGTTCTCCAGGTGGGCGCCTGATTGCTGAAATTGAAATATATTCCCTTGTTCTCCAGGTGGGCGCCTGATTGCGACAAAAATAAAGAAAATTTTCTGCCCCTGTTCCAATCAAAGAAAATTTGTTAATGTAAAATGGTGGTTAGCTACTGGCATTCTTGTTGGCCATGCTCCCGCTTCCGACTTTGCTCTGACTTGCTTCTTCGGACTTGCTTTGACTTGTCACGATTCCCCAATTGACTTTCAACCCTCTGATCTTGATGACCCACATGTTTTACCTCGTACCACTGTTTGGTGTTTCTGTTCCCTTCTTGTGAACCTTGCTTCTCCCTCACAACCATCTGATTATTATTCTGCTTTCCATCGGTCCTCTATGTTTTATGTTCTTTTGACATGTCCCCACCTTGTTGTGTCATCTAACTGGGAGGCTGGTAATTAGCTTTGACATCCTTCTTTTGTTTTTTGAATAGAACTGACACTAAAGCATCTTGTAGACAGACTTCAAGAGAATGAAATGCAATGACCTCGAATGGTGGAAAAACTCTTGAAAACGAATGAGTTGTAATGAAGAGAAAAGGATAGGACTTATCTGAGTGGAGAGGCTGATTCCGTTGATCATGCCATGCATTTTGGGTTCCAGCTTAGTCTGTCCCACCACTCAATTATCAGTTACCACATTTGTTATCTCATACTTTCACGCCCGACTCTCACCAAACTCAAACCTTGTTTGTTTTGCCATGTTTCAAACAACCTTCAACCACAGGCTTCTTTTATTTGCTCAACTAAAAGATTTCACTTTCGCCTTACAGTGCCCGTGAGGGTTTTCACCAATAAGACTCTCTCATTTTCATTTCCCTCAACTCACATCGCCCTATGGTGCCCGTGAGGGTTTTCACCGATAAGACTCTTTCATTTTGTCCTTTTCCTTCTGTCACCAGAGTGTTGTCTCCAACATGAGTCGCTTTACCTAACCGTATTGGCATTTCTGAAAACTGATCAGAAGGTCTTTCTTTGGACCGTAATGTGGCTTTTGGCCGGGTTTTAGAAAGAAAGGTATAAAGGTTCAAAATAATTCAAATGTGGGTTCAACATTACAGCTTTCGGAATCATATCCTTTGCGACAACCATAACTTCTGCCCCAGTTTCTTTCTTGGGGAATTCTTGGATTTTTCTTTTGTTGTGACTGAACCTCAGTGAGGCTGCCTACGTACCCTTTCGGGATCAAGTCAAACGTAGTTCAGGCCAGAGAACTACTTTTCTGTGGCGATCTTTCTTTCTTCCACTTTTCCTTTCCTTTCTTTTCATTTTTCTTCTTTTTCTTTTCTTTTCTTCTCTCTTTGCTCTTTCCTTTTCTTCTTTTCTTTCTTTTTCTTTTCTTTTTTTTTTTCTTTTCTTTCCCTTTCCTTTTTTCTTTTCTTTTCCTTTTCTTTTCTTTTGGACTGTTTTTCTCTTGTTTCTCCGCTGATTTTCCGCTCGGGCTTTCGAGTTTTGTCATTGATTCCGAAAGAGGGATACAAAAGGAAATATAATAAGGCTCAAAGGGATAACAAAGGGTAAAGTGTTTGGGTAGCCGAACAAAATGCCTTCATCATTTCAATCTCAAAACATGCCAAATACAATCAGGTACACAAAGATAAAGAAAATCATACATAATATCTCTTGACTGCATCAGAATTGATAGCCATTTCTACACATTTTCCTTCCACGTCTGTTAGGTATAGAGCGCCATTGGACAAAACTCTGGTTACAACAAATGGCCCTTGCCAGTTTGGGGCGAACTTTCCTTTTGCCTCAGCCCAATGAGGTAGGATACGTCTGAGCACCAACTGTCCTACTTCGAACTTCCGCGGACGCACTTTCTTGTTATATGCTCTTGCCATTCTTCGTTGATACAATTGACCGTGACACACTGCTGCCAGTCGCTTCTCATCAATCAAACTTAGTTGTTCCAAGCGGGCTTTAACCCATTCATCATCATCAATCTCTGCCTCTGCGATGATTCGGAGGGACGGGATTTCAACCTCTGCGGCTATTACTGCTTCGGTTCCATACACCAATGAGTAGGGAGTCGCTCCTACTGAAGTGCGGACAGTAGTGCGATAGCCTAACAAAGCAAAAGGTAACTTTTCATGCCATTGCCTTGACCCTTCTACCATTTTTCGAAGTATTTTCTTGATATTCTTGTTAGCTGCCTCGACTGCCCCATTTGCCTTAGGACGATATGGAGTGGAATTGCGGTGCATGATCTTAAACCGCTGACATGTCTCGGCCATCAAATGACTATTGAGATTGGCACCATTATCTGTGATGATTACCTTCGGGATCCCAAACCGGCATATGATATTTGAATGTACGAAATCGACAACTGCCTTCTTAGTCACGGATTTGAAGGTTTTTGCCTCCACCCATTTAGTGAAATAATCAATAGCTACCAAAATGAATCTATGCCCATTTGAGGCTGCTGGCTCAATCGGACCAATAACATCCATTCCCCAGGCAACGAACGGCCATGGTGCTGACATTGTATGCAATTCAGATGGTGGAGAATGAATCAAATCTCCGTGTATCTGACATTGATGACATTTGCGCACGAAACTGATGCAATCCCGTTCCATAGTAAGCCAATAATAACCTGCTCGGAGGATCTTCTTTGCCAATATATATCCACTCATATGAGGTCCACAAACTCCCGCATGTACCTCAGCCATGATAACTGTAGCCTGTTTGGCATCTATGCATCTCAATAACCCAAGATCTGGAGTTCTCTTGTACAACACTCCTCCACTGAAGAAAAATCCGCTTGCCAAGCGTCGAATTGCTCTCTTTTGATCCCCTGTAGCTTGTGTCGGGTATACTCCCATCCGGAGATATTCTTTTATATCATGGAACCATGGCTCACCATCAAACTCTTCCTCCACCACATTACAATAGGCATGCTGATCTCGAACCTGAATCTGTAACGGATCCACGTAAGCCTTGTCCGGATGATGCAACATTGACGCCAAAGTGGCCAAAGCGTCGGCAACCTCATTGTGCATCCTTGGAATGTGTTTGAAATCTATTGATTGAAACCGTTGACGAAGTTCATGCAAACACTGCCGGTATGGTATGAGCTTCAAATCTCGTGTCTCCCACTCTCCCTGAATCTGGTGTACAAGAAGATCCGAGTCACCCATGACCAAGATTTCCTGGACACCCATGTCTATAGCCAATCTCAATCCCAGGATACATGCTTCGTACTCAGCCATGTTATTGGTGCAATAGAAACGAAGTTGAGCAGTGACAGGGTAGTGTTGCCCTGTCTCAGAAATCAGTACTGCTCCTATTCCGACACCCTTGGCATTGGCAGCTCCATCAAAGAAAAGTTTCCATCCAGGCTTCTCGACCTGTTCTAATTCTTCAACATGCATTATCTCCTCGTCCGGGAAGTATGTTTTCAAAGGCTCATATTCATCATCAACGGGATTCTCAGCTAGATGATCAGCCAGCGCTTGTGCTTTCATTGCAGTCCGAGTCACGTAGACAATATCAAACTCCGTAAGCAGGATTTGCCATTTCGCTAGCCTCCCTGTGGGCATGGGCTTTTGAAAAATATACTTCAATGGGTCCAACCGAGAGATGAGATAGGTAGTATATGCTGACAAGTAATGTTTCAACTTTTGCGCTACCCAGGTTAAAGCACAACACGTCCTCTCGAGTTGAGTGTATTTTACCTCATATGATGTGAACTTCTTGCTGAGGTAGTAAATCGCCTGCTCTTTCCTTCCTGTGATGTCATGCTGCCCCAGTACACAACCAAAAGAATTGTCCAACACAGTCAGGTAAAGGATCAAGGGCCTTCCTGGCTCTGGCGGGACCAACACAGGTGGACTAGCCAAATACTTCTTAATCTTGTCAAATGCTGCTTGACATTCGTCTGTCCATCTGACCGCAGCATCTTTCTTTAGCAGCTTGAAAATGGGCTCACAAGTAGTTGTAAGCTGGGCAATGAACCTGCTGATGTAATTCAACCTGCCAAGCAAACTCATCACATCTTTCTTGTTCCTTGGCGGCGGTAGCTCCTGGATGGCTTTAATCTTAGACGGGTCTAATTCAATACCACGCCGACTCACCACAAATCCCAACAACTTCCCCGACGGGACTCCAAACGCACACTTTGCTGGATTAAGCTTGAGGTTGTACCTGCGGAGTCTCTGGAAGAATTTCCTCAAATCCCTAACATGGTCACATTGTTTCCTCGACTTTATGATCACGTCGTCCACATAGACCTCGATTTCCTGATGTATCATGTCATGGAACATGGTAGTCATTGCCCTCATATACGTTGCCCCTGCGTTCTTCAACCCAAATGGCATGACCCTGTAACAATACGTTCCCCAAGGCGTGATGAATGCCGTCTTTTCCGCATCCTCCTCATCCATCAAAATCTGGTGATAGCCCGCATAACAATCCACGAAGGAACCAATCTCATGTTTGGCACAATTGTCAATCAATATATGGATGTTTGGGAGTGGGAAGTTGTCCTTCGGGCTCGCCTTATTGAGATCACGGTAATCAACACATACTCTGGTCTTCCCATCTTTCTTTGGTACTGGCACCACATTAGCTAACCAGGTAGGATATCGAGTAACCCGTATGACCTTCGCCTCAAACTGCTTAGTAACCTCTTCCTTAATTTTCACACTGATATCTGTTTTGAATTTCCTCAACTTCTGCTTGACAGGGGGGCATTCCGGATAAATGGGCAATTTGTGGACCACCAGATCGGTGCTTAGACCCGGCATATCATCATATGACCATGCGAACACATCTTTGTACTCAAACAACAATTTAATTATCTCCTCCCTGAGCGGGGCTTCCAAATGGACACTTATTTTTGTTTCTCGAACATTTTCCTGATCCCCTAGATTGATTGCCTCTGTGTCATTCAAGTTAGGTTTGGGTTTTTGCTCAAATTGATATAACTCTTTACTGATTTCTTCCAAAGCTTCCTCGTCATCGTATTCACCCTCGCCATCACACTCAATTTCTTGTATTACTATTTCATATGGAATCTCAAGACTAGGCCGGAAACTCCTCATGCATGACACATCATTGAAACCAGCATAAAAGGGACTGTACAAGAGAGAAAAGAAAACAAAATAAAGGCTATCAGGAGTGAAGAGAGAAGGAAATTGCATTTCATTAAAATTGTAAAAGAACAAAGTTTAAACTCATCCAAATGGACGGAACATAGAAATCTGAATTACAATCCTGGCAATAATCCAGATCTAATACTCAAAGGAAAATCCAAAGCTAACTACCACGACTCCTTCCGAGTTGGAAGAGGAGTAGCTTCCCAGTTATTGAGCTTGGCCTGAGACCCACGAACTGCACATCGACTTTACTTGGACCTTCACCTGGCTCTACCATATTCACTTCATCGAACACCCTTTCAAACTTTTCGATCAACTTTTTGTCAGGTTCTATCACCATAGAATTTGGTAGTGCTGTTGTTGGGCGTTGTTTAGTACCAGGCCGGACGAAGGAACGGGAAAGGTGAGGAATGGGTTTTGGTAGGTTCCACACTCTCTTTTTCATCTTTTTGGCTCTCCTTATGTCAGCAGCAGTGGGTTTGAAACCTAGCCCGAAAGTGTCCAGATTTCCGGGAAGAGATACTGGCTGTATGATTCCCTGCAATGAAGCACCCAATCCCTTTCCGGGCAAGAATCCATTCCTTATCATCTCTGAAGCTACCATAACAGATGCGGCAGCTATCTTGGGCATAGGAACACACTCCCCTTCCGAGATTTTATCAACTGACACTGCGTCCATGACTTGGTACACCCACGGACCTTTATCATTTTCAACTTCCTCAAAGGATGTAATAGCATTACAAGAATTGTCTTCTCCATGGACCACAATCTCTTGCCGATCCCATTCAAATTTAACCATTTGATGCAAAGTAGACGGTACTGCCTTTGCGGCATGAATCCAGGGCCGTCCCAATAACAGATTGTAGGAAACGCTGACATCAAGCACTTGAAACTCCATAGTGAACTCCACAGGTCCTATTGTTAGCTCCAATACAATATCTCCCATTGTGTCTTTCCCTCCGCCGTCAAATCCCCATACACAGATACTATTTTTATGAATTCTTTCCCTGTCAACTTTCGACTTTTCTAGGGTGGAAAGAGGGCAAATGTTTGCACTAGACCCATTATCAATTAGCACCCGAGTTACCACTGAATCTTCACACTTCACTGTGAGGTAAAGAGCTCTATTATGTTCAGTTCCTTCCATTGGCAACTCATCATCAGAAAATGTTACCCTGTTCACCTCAAAAATTTTGTTTGCAATCTTCTCAAGATGATTCACAGTGACTTTATCTGGCACATGAGCTTCGTTTAGAATCTTCATCAACGCCCGGCGGTGTTCATCCGAATGGATCAGTAAGGACAATAGTGAGATCTGTGCCGGGGTTTTTCAGTAACAGCCCTCTTTGTCGGTGCCAGATTGTCTTTAGCCGCTTTAACCCTTCTCAATTCTTCAGGGACAAAGCACCTCCCTGATCTAGTCAACCCGTGAGTTTCGCACACTTCTTCTTTAACTTCCTTTCCTTGGTACATCACAGTCACTCTGTCGTAGTTCCATGGGACAGCTTTCTCACTAACCACAGGCAACTGGGTCACTGGCTTAATGATAACTGGCTCTGTTCGAGCGCCATTTACAACCAACACAGGCTTAACAACTGCTCCTGGTATTGTTACCTTAACAGGCTCTGGTTCTATTATCACCACTGGTTTTCTGACTGTCCGGTCCACTGCGACCGGGGTTTTCCCATCAACCAATTTCTCATTTGCTTGAGTTTCACTTGCCTTGATCATCATCACCGCTTGGGACGGCTTCTTGTATTCTCCCCTCTGCACTAACTCGATCATGTGAGCCTCATGATGAATTGGTAGCGGATTCTGCGTGATATTGGGAGTCTCCGGAGCCTGCACCTCAATTCTCCTTGTATCAATGAGTTCCTGAATGGCAGTTTTCAGATGCCAACATTTCTCCGTGTCATGTCCAGGCGCTCCAGAGCAATACTCACAGCTTACTGAATGGTCCAGGTTCCTTGGGGAAGGGTTTGGTAATTTGGATTCGATTGGGTTCAACATGCCTAACTGCCTTAATCTGTGGTACAGGCTGGTATAAGATTCACCCAAGGGAGTAAAAGTCTTCTTCTTTTGCAGCCTATCATTTTTAAATGCGGGGTTGGGTCGGTAACTGGTTCCAGCGGCATTTCTGTTGGTTCTTGGGGGTGGGTAGGTGTTTTGAGATGGATAAGTATTTTGGGGAGTAGGTGCGCGCCATTGTGCATGGGTAGGGGGTTGGAGGTATGTCTGGGCATGATGGACGGAGAAATGGGGAGTAGGAGGTGGGTAGTAATGCTGTGGTGGGCCATATGGAGTATGTGGGTAAGCTTGGGGGTGAGGGCGAGGTTGGTGATAATATGGTGACGGACTCCTGGACCAGACCCTTGATTCCACCACTGCCACTTCTTCCTTCTTTTTCTTTCCCAATACTCCTCCGGTGCCGCTTTGAATAGCCTGCGTAGTTGCTTTGAGTGCCGAATAGCTCATAATCTTGTTAGACTTGAGACCCTCTTCCACCATGCTTCCCATCTTTACGACCTCATTGAAAGTTTTCCCCACCGCGGACACCAGATGACCATAGTAGGTTGGTTCCAAAGCCTGAAGGAAATAATCAACCATCTCATTCTCTTTCATCGGAGGATCAACTCTTGCTGCCTGTTCTCTCCAACGGAAACCGTACTCTCTAAAGCTTTCTCCGGGCTTCTTCTCGATTTTGGTCAATGACAGACGGTCCGGGACAATTTCGAGGTTGTATTGAAAATGGCATGCAAATGCTTGAGCCATGTCGTCCCAGGTGTACCACCGCGCATAATCTTGTCGTGTATACCATTCTAACGCTGCTCCACTTAAGCTTTGACTAAAGTAAGCCATTAACAGCTCATCTTTTCCTCCAGCTCCCCTCATCTTGCTGCAGAATCCCCTCAGGTGGGCCACCGGATCACCATGGCCATCATACAAATCAAACTTTGGCAACTTGAACCCTGCTGGCAGCTGGACATCGGGAAACAAGCACAAATCTTTGTAGGCCACACTGACTTGGCCACCCAATCCTTGCATGTTCCTGAAGGATTGCTCCAGGCTTTTTACTTTTCGAAACATCTCTTCCTGTTCCGGGTCCTTAAGCGGCTTATCAGTTTCCACCGGAAGCTCAAAGCGAGGAGTGTAGGAATACGGCTCAGGTGCTTTGAAGGTAGGCTCGGGAGGGTAGTACTGGCTGTCGTGAGTTGGAAACAATGGCTCACTGGAAGATCTTTGCAATGTGGCAGG
>NW_017674554.1:89689-92667 GCF_001879085.1 Nicotiana attenuata
CTATGCGGCCCTATATTCATTTTCTTTAGTTAGCCAATCCCACTGTTCTCATGCTGATTCAACAAATTCCTGGATGTGAGGTCGTTTGGCCGGTCTTCCGAATGCGACGTCCCTTCTATACCAAACCTGAGAGTCAGGCGACACTTCTCCTTTGGCTCGATCTCGAACACAAGTGTTCACCGTCAAATACTGACATTCGCTCCAGACCTGACGGACCATTGCTTCAGGAAACTGGCCATCAGGGCCAATCTCAACCACTTGCAAACTAAGATCATCATCCTTGGGTACTATCTGACATCTCCCCAGCTGCCTCAACACTCGATACGGTGCGTAAGGCTGAATGCTTCTAAGCCCCATCAGAAGGAAATGTGGTCGGGCTGCCGGCATGTATACGATTTCATCAACGGGTAACCATCCCAGTGTCCACTCTATTTGGCTAGCAGTGAGGGACCGAAAATATGTTGTCCAACCTGTGACCCCTTCTGGCAATTCAACCCCTTTAATCCTCGTGTAAAACTCTTCTATGCATGTTTTGTCTGGAGACCCATAGCTCAAAAACTGAGGGCGAGGACACAGATGCTCGATCATCCACATTTGTAACAATAGATTGCACCCTTCGAAGAAAGCTTCCCCGGCCTTGCAAGCTGTGAGAGCACGGAAGATGTCAGCCAATATCATAGGTGCCAGTGTACTTTTGGCTTGAGTAATTAATGTGCTGACGACCCCAGCTATTTTTATGTCAATGTTCCCATCCTTCCTTGGAAATACCAGAAGCCCCAGGAAAGCTACCATAAAGGCGAAACGTCGATGCTCTTCCCACTTTTGGCGGTTTCCTTTGCTACATATCTTACTTTCTGGGTTGTTGAACCCCCCAATATGGCCGTATCGCTGATATATGAAACTTAGAGTACAAAAGCCATTTGCCAAATCTGTGTTATGGACGGCTCTGACTATCTTCAAAGAGTCTAGAAATCTGTGCACGGCTACCACTCTGGGGGCAATCAAGTATTTGTGCCTCAACGAAACCTCATCCTTTCCAATGTAGCCAGCTATTTCCTCTAATGTCGGGGTAAGCTCAAAGTCGAGAAATGGAACACATTATGTGCTGGGTCCCAACATGTAACCAGTGCCCTAATAATATCTCCCCGAGGCACAATATCAAGCAAACCGGTAAGCCCTTTCAAATGTTTCTTGACTGCATCTTGCCCTTCTCCGCCTAAATCGTTCCACCACAGACGTAACTCCAAAGGGATTTTATGCATGATTGAAAATAATTCATTTTGAGTCGTGCTCATCCTGCACATTTGTTAAGGTGATTTTAATCACTTATTTTGACCTAAAAGAGAAAAATGGCACAATCTCTGTTCAAATTCCAATTTAAACAAACAGCCGGTATTGCGGATACGGCCTTTCAGCACTTCATAAGGAAGATTTTAAGGCTGTGCCTGCTAACCGTTTAGAAGATGACTCAGGGTGGCTGTTCTTGCAAAAACAGCCTTCCGGCGCCCTTTTGGGGACATTTGGCTTATTTTTGACAAGAATGGCATCACCCGACTTATTCATGACGAAATTAAAATTTTTGGTATTTCTGGCTATTTTTGCAAAAAGGGAGGTTGGACCCGATGAGAGTTGCCTACGTATCTCACGTCCGGTGAGAATCAAACCAGCGTAGTTCGGGCAAATAAATTTAACTATTTTTGAAAACAAGACTCTTTTTTTTTGTTTTTGTTGGCAAATACACTATTTCTAAAAGCAAGATTCTTTTTATATTTTCATTTTCAATGGCAAATAAACAAACTAATTTTGAAAATAAAACCCTCTTTTTTTCCTTTTCTATTGGTGACAAAACCAACTAAAAAAAAACTACTTTTCTTCTTTTCTTTCATTGTCTCAAAAATCCGGCAGCATTTCAGCACTATTTGAACATTGGTTTTTCTAAAATAGGTAACTAACTCTCTACACTGCTAATTTCTCTTTTTTTTTTCTTTCTTTTTTTTATTTTAATATTTCCCATATACTCAAAGCCGGTCAGCATGCGAGTCCAAAACAGATAAATGCACAAGTAGGATGCAGCAGGATGGTCCATTATTCCGGGCACACCTGTCCTAGACGGACCCAACCCCTGTGTTGAGTCCCCTAAGTCAAAATGCACGTGATGCAGATAAGCGTTCCTACTGGGGATCTGGCATGGGGTCAAGTTATTCTATGTTCAAAACCTGGGTATATGTTCTAGACTGTGTACCCAAGCGGACAACTTGAGTCGAGGAGGGGGCTACGTATCGGGAACCAAAAGGCCATCCGGCTTAGTGACTTGTCCGGCCTCTTTCTTATTTCAGGGTATTGACACTAACAGAATAGGGAGTCTCAACCAGTAAGCACATCCCCGGAGGTGAGAAGAGAAGGGTTTCGGCACAGTTTATATACAATCCAGATAATATCAAAGCGGTAAAAAGCAACATTTTGCACATTTAGCATGAAACATGTAGAAAAATCAGATATAGCCAAACACAACCATATATATAAGCTCAAATTCTGAACCCTGAACCAGAGATTCTAGGTTAGATCCCCAGCAGAGTCGCCAGAGCTGTCACACCTCCTTTTTACCACACCCCCCGAAGGATAATAAAGGGAGCTTTTCCACTTAAAGTGACAATCGAAATGGGATTATTTATTTATTTCAGAGTCGCCACTTGGGAAAAGATTGGCTTTTGGTGTCCCAAGTCACCGATTTAATTTGAATCCCAAATCGAGGAAAATTTCGACTTCCCAATTGGAGTCTGCGAACCAGAAATTCTGAATAAGGAATTCTGTTGACCCGAGGGAAGGTGTTAGGCACCCCCGGATCCCGTGGTTTTAGCATGGTCGCTTAAATTATTGTAAATGGCTAAAAATCCGATTTTTATACATGTTTTAACTTACGTGCTTTTTAAATTTAAACCGCTTTTATTACTTATTTTTAAAGAGAATTGCAACGTCGT
>NW_017674555.1:0-7437 GCF_001879085.1 Nicotiana attenuata
TATTTTAACATAACAATTTTCCGGCTTCGCGCCCGGAGTGCGCACGCAAATCGAGGCAACCAAAAGTGAGGTTTCCAAGGCCTCGGAAGCGCGGAAAAAGGGAGAACCACGGTGATGACCCTTTGGGTCGTCACATTCTCCACCTCTAAAACAACCGTTCGTCCTCGAACGGACAAAGAAGGAAGTACCTGAGTCAGGAAATAGATGAGGGTAACGGCTCCGCATATCAGACTCGGACTCCCAAGTCGATGCCTCAGGAGGATGACCTCTCCACTGAACACGCACTGAAGGAAAACTCTTCGACCTCAACTGCCGAACCTGCCGGTCTAGAATAGCTACCGGCTCCTCCTCGTAGGACAGATCCTTGTCCAACGAGACAGTGCTGAAATCTAACACGTGGGCTGGATCGCCGTGATACCTCCGAAGCATGGACACATGGAACACTGGATGCACGGCTGACAAGCTGGGCGGCAAGGCAAGTCTGTAAGCCACCTCTCCCACACGATCGAGAATCTCAAATGGGCCAATGAACCTAGGGCTAAGCTTGCCCTTCTTCCCAAATCTCATCACGCCCTTCATAGGCGACACTCGGAGCAAGACCCGCTCACCAACCATGAAAGCTACATCTCGAACCTTACGATCCGCATAACTCTTTTGCCGCGACTGAGCCGAACGAAGCCTGTCCTGAATGATCTTGACCTTATCCAAGGCCTCCTGAACTAAATCTGTACCCAATAATCGAGCCTCTCCCGGCTCAAACCATCCGACTGGAGTCCGACATCGCCTACCATACAACGCCTCATAAGGAGCTATCTGAATGCTGGATTGGTAGCTGTTGTTGTAGGCGAACTCTTCTAAAGGTAGAAACTGGTCCCACGAGCCTCCGAAATCAATGACACAGGCTCGGAGCATATCCTCCAATATCTGAATAGTCCTCTCGGACTGGCCGTCCGTCTGAGGATGAAACGCTGTGCTCAACTGAACCTGGGTGCCCAAGTCCTGCTGAACTGCCCTCCAGAATCGCGAGGTAAACTGTGTACCCCGATCCGAAATAATAGATACCGGCAACCCATGAAGGCGAACAATCTCTCGGATGTAGATCTCAGCTAACCTCTTCGATGAATAGGTGGCTGCAACAGGAATAAAATGCGCTGACTTGGTCAGCCTATCAACAATAACCCAAATAGCATCAAACCTCTTCCGGGTCACCGGAAGTCCAGTCACGAAGTCCATGGTAATCCGCTCCCACTTCCACTCGGGAAGCTCAATCCTCTGAAACAGACCACCAGGCCTTTGATGCTCATACTTGACCTGCTGACAATTCAAACATCGAGCCACATATGCAACAATGTCCTTCTTCATCCTACGCCACCAGTAATGCTGCCGCAAGTCCTGATACATCTTCGCGGCGCCCGGGTGAATAGAATACCGAGAACTATGGGCCTCCGCTAAGATCAACTCTCGAATACCATCAACATTGGGCACACATACTCGCCCCTGCAACCTCAAAACACCATCCTCATCTAAGGTCACCTTCCTGGCACCTCCACGCTGCACCGTGTCTCTCAAGACACACAAATGGGGATCATCAAACTGCCGATCACGGATACGCTCCAGTAATGAAGATCGAGCAACCGTGCAAGCTAATACCCGGCTAGGCTCAGAAATGTCCAACCTCACAAATCGGTTGGCCAAGGCCTGAATATCCAAAGCAAGAGGTCTCTGGCTGACCAGAATATAAGCAAGACTACCCATGCGGACTTCCTACTCAATGCATCGGCCACCACATTGGCTCTCCCCGGGTGGTACAAAATAGTAACATCATAATCCTTCAATAGCTCCAACCACCTCCGCTGCCTCAAGTTCAACTCTTTCTGCTTGAACAAGTATTGCAGACTCTTGTGATCCGTGTACACCTCACACGTCACACCATATAAGTAATGCCTCCAAATCTTCAAAGCATGAACAATGGCTGCCAACTCTAGATCATAAACTGGGTAATTCTTCTCGTGAATCTTCAACTGCCTCGAAGCATAAGCTATGACCCTGCCATCCTGCATCAATACTGCGCCAAGCCCAATACGAGAAGCATCACAATAAACTGTATAAGGTCCTGAGCCTATGGGCAAAACCAATATCGGTGCCGTAGTCAGAGCTGTCTTGAGCTTCTGAAAGCTCGCCTCACACTCATCCGACCATCTGAACTGGGCACCCTTCTTGGTCAATCTGGTCATCGGGGCTGCAATAGATGAAAACCCCTCCACGAACCGACGATAGTAACCTGCTAGGCCCAAGAAACTCCGAATCTCTGTAGCTGATGCTGGTCGAAGCCAATTCTTGACCGCCTCAATCTTCTTCAGGTCCACCTGAATACCCTTTGCTGATACAACATGACCCAAAAATGCAACCGAACTCAACCAGAACTCGCACTTCGAGAACTTCGCATAAAACTGACTATCCTTCAGAGTCTGAAGAACCACTCTGAGGTGCTGCTCGTGCTCCTCCTGGCTGCGGGAGTACACCAGAATATCATCAATAAAGACTATCACGAACATGTCCAAATACGGCCTGAACACTCGGTTCATCAACTCCATAAATGCTGCTGGGGCATTGGTCAACCCAAACGACATGACCAGGAACTCATAATGCCCGTACCGAGTGCGGAATGCTGTCTTAGGGACATCGGATGCCCTAATCCTCAGCTGGTGGTAGCCAGATCTCAAGTCTATCTTTGAAAACACTTTTGCGCCCTGAAGTTGGTCAAACAAATCATCAATCCTCGGCAGTGGATACTTGTTCTTTATCGTCACCTTGTTCAATTGCCGGTAATCAATGCACATCCTCATCGATCCATCCTTTTTCTTCACAAATAACACTGGCGCACCCCAAGGAGAAACACTAGGCCTGATGAAACCCTTCCCTAGCAAATCTTGCAACTGGTCCTTTAACTCCTTCAACTCTGGCGGGGCCATACGATACGGCGGGATAGAAATGGGCTGCGTGCCTGGAGCCAGATTAATACAAAAATCAATATCCCTGTCGGGCGGCATACCCGACAGGTCTGAGGGGAAAACCTCTGGGAACTCCCGAACAATAGGAACTGAGTCAATAGAAGGAACCTCTGTGCTGGAATCACGAACATATGCCAAATAAGCTAAACACCCCTTCTCGACCATGCGTCGAGCCTTAACATATGAAATGACACTGCGGGTGGCATGTCCTGGGGTCCCTCTCCACTCCAATCGGGGCAAGTCCGGTAAAGCCAAGGTCACAGTCTTGGCATGACAATCCAAGATCGCATGATACGGGGACAAGCAATCCATCCCCAATATAACATCAAAATCAACCATGTCTAGAAGCAATAGATCAACACGGGTCTCAAGACCCTCAAATACTACTACACAGGAACGATGAACTCTGTCGACCACTATAGAATCACCCACTGGCGTGGATACATATACAGGAATACCCAAGGCATCACTGGGCATAGCCAAGTAGGGAGCAAAATAAGACGACACATATGAATACGTAGACCCAGGGTCAAATAGCACTGAAGCATCCCTGTCACAGACCAGAATAGTACCTGTAATAACTGCATCGGAAGACTCAGCCTCTGGCCTGGCTGGCAAAGCATAACACCGGGGCTGGCCCCCCTCCCTGAAATGCATCTCTAGGACGATCAACCACTGGCTGTCCTCTGCCTCTGCCTGTCCGAGCTCCACCTCTACGGTCCCTGCCTCCACCTCTATGATCCCTACCCCCGCCTCTAGCTGGCTGGGCGGGCTGTGGATCACCTGCTGCCTGAATCGTGGGGCGAGGACCCTACTGCTGAGAGCTGTTCGATGCTCGAGGGCAAAACCTGACAATGTGACCGGGGTCACCACAACCATAACAAGACCTCGGCTGCTGCGACTGCTGGCCCTGTCGACCAGAATGTCCTCCCCTGAAGCTCTGAAGTGGGGGTGCACTGATAGGCTGCTGATCTGAATAATACTGCTGAGAACCTCCGCTGCCTGGAGCACCATGAGAAACCTGAAGCGCAGACTGAAAGGGCCTCGGTGCCTGACCTCTACCATAGGAATCCCTACCTCCAGATGAGGTACCACTGAATCTACCAGTATGACGAGGCCTCTTGTCCGACATCTGACCACCTCCCCGAGTGAGGGCCATCTCAACTCTGCGGGCCGCATTGGCCGCCTCCTGGAAAGAGATATCACTACCAACTCCCATGGCCATCTGAAGACGGATCGGCTGAATCAATCCATCAATGAATCTCCGGACCCTCTCTCGCTCTGTAGGGAGTATCACAACTGCATGGCGTGCCAGGTCGATAAATCTAGTCTCATACTGTGTAACTGTCATGAAGCCCTGCTGAAGGCGCTCAAACTGCCTACGAAGTGCCTCCCGCTGAGTGACGGGGAGAAACTTCTCCAAGAATATCTCCGCGAACCGATCCCATGTCAAAGCTGGAGACCCTGCTGGTCTAGATAGGCAAAAATCTCTCCACCAAGTCTTGGCGGACCCTGCAAGCCTGAAGGTGCAAAAATCAACCCTGTTGGTCTCCACTATACCCATAGTCCTGAGAATCTCATGACAACTGAATAGAAAATCCTGGGGATCCTCTGATGAAGCACCGCTGAAAGTGGTGGTGAAGAGCTTGGAGAACCGATCAAGTCTCCACAAAGCATCCGAAGACATGGCCGCTCCATCACCGGCCTGAGCTGTAATACCTGGCTGAGCTGCCGCAGCTGGCTGAACCACTGGGGCATGAGTCTGTGGAGCTACCTGCTCCGAAGTGCGCATAGCAGGAGTCTGAACCCCTCCTCCAGCCTGAGAAGTGGCTGGTGCTACTGGCAGCAAACCCGCTCTAGCAACACTATCCATAAAGCCTGCCAACCTGACTAGAGCATCCTGAAGGTCTGGGGAGAACATGACCCCTCCTGGGACCTGAGCTGGGCCCACCGGAGCTGCTGGGGCTGGAGCCACCTCATCGTAGTCAACATGAGGCTCCACCTCTGGAACTGCTGCTTGAGGCTGAGCTCTGCCCTGGCCTCGACCTCTGGCACGGCCTCGGCCTCTGCCCCTCGCAGGAGCTGCTGCTGGGGGCTCGGGCTGCTGCACGGTGGAAGAGGAAGCACGTGTTCTCGCCACCTCCGAAAGAACAGAGTAGAAAGACAATCAATATTTGAGAAACAGAATCGCACGACAGGAAAGAACAAAGTGAAACTTTTCCTAACTCCGTAGCCTCTGGGGGATAAATACAGACGTCTCCGTACCGATCCCTCAGACTCTACCGAGGTTGTCCGTGAGTAGTGAGACCTATGTAACCTAGTGCTCTGATACCAACTTGTCACGACCCGGATTTTTCCCACCATCGGGCGTCGTGATGGCGCCTACTAACGGAGCTAGGCCAGCCATACATTAAACATTCGCTATTCAACCTCAACAATATAATATACTAACAACAGTTAAAGAAATGCGGAAGACTTTAAGTTTAACAAAAGATATAAAAATGCGGAAGTTTGAAACACATCCCTACCCAAAATCTGGTGTCACTAGCTCACGGACTACTATAGAATACTACAACAAGTCTGAATGAAAGAAATACACATGTCTGTTTCGGTACAATGAAAACAAACTGAAATAAGGAAAGGGACTTCGGCCTGCGAACGCCAGCTAGGCTACCTCGAGAGTCCCTGGACTGAAGATAGCTCCCGGATAAGAATCCTACTGCTGCTGTCCAAAAGCTGCTCCTGGATCTGTGCACAAAGAAATGCACAGAGTGTAGCATCAGCACAACCGACCCCATGTGCTGGTAAGTGTCTGGCCTAACCCCGGCGAAGTAGTGACGAGGCTAGACAGGACTACCAAACCAACCTGTACAATTTTTATATACAAATATGCAACAAAAGGAAAGAAAATACCGAAACTAAACAGTTAAAAGGGAGGGAAACATGCTATGGGGAGAGTACAATTTGGATATAAAGTTCATCAGTGTAATTAAGAAACATGGCACAACAATAATTATCAAAGAATAAGAAATTCAATAGTTGCACGGCATAACCCTTCGTGCTTTTACTCTCAATCTCACCCAAAGCAATCAAATAAAATGCACGGCATCACCCTTCGTGCTTTCCCTCACATAGCTCTCATCTCATGGCACGGAATGACCCTTCGTGCAAATATAATCAAATCAGAGCACGGAATGTACCTTCGTGCATAAATAGTCAAAACATAGCACGAAATGACCCTTCGTGCAAATATAATCAAGAATAGCACGGAATGACCCTTCGTGCAATTTCACTCTTCCTCACCCAAACAACAGTCACAACCAAACGGGCAAGAGGAATAAACAAGTAATATGAACTATCCCGGCAAGGGAATAACACAAATAACAACCAAGTCCCGGCAAGGGAACCATAACAATATCTTTCACAGCCCGGCAAGGGCATTACTCACTGTAATCAAACCATCCCGGCAAGGGGTTAATCACAACTCTTTTCAATACGTTCGTCTCTTACTCAATGGTATTTATCACTCGAGCCAATGCCCCAAGATATTAATATTTCACAACTTATCCTCAAACTCTTCACATTTGCAGAAAAACATGTTGTAGCTTAGAAGAGTTCCAAATTATCTCAAAAACAAGTACAAACAAGGACCCACGGTCATGCTAGACTCCGGTGTATAGACACTCGTCACCACGCCTATACACCGTACTCGATCAATTAGCAAATAGCATTTATGATACTCTAATCCTATTCCCTCAAGCCAAAGTTAGATCAAACACTTACCTCGGTCCGAAAATAGCAATCAAGCCTCTAACACCGCCTTTCCTCTAGAATTCGACTCCGAAACAATGATATCTAATCATAATTAATTCAATAATATCAAATGAGGCTCAACAACATAATCCCGTAGCCTAGAAATGAATTTCCTACCATTCTTCCAAAAATAGCAAAATCCGACACCGGGCCCACATGGTCCAAACTCGAGGCTCGGACCAAATTCCAATCACCCATAACCCCACGAGTTCAAATATATAATTTGTTTCAAGATCCAACCCCAAATTGAGGTTGAATCGCCCAATATTTTCAAAAACCTAACTCTACCCAAAAGCCCTAATTTCTACCTTGATTTCATGTTCTTAGGCCTAGAATTTAGTGATTAGATGATAAAATAATGAGGAAACGATGTTAGGATTACTTACCCAACGAGTTGTGGAGGAAAGGGAACTTGAATTTCGTCTATGGAGGATTTGAGAGAGAGATTCGTGTGAAGAAGATGGCAAAATCCCGTAATGGCTACTGTTTTAGGCTTTTAAAATAACTGGGCAAAATTGTTCATCGCGTTCGCGACACCCCGGTCGCGTTCGCGATGAAGGAAAAGTGGGCAGGCGATCGCGTTCGTCGTCGTAGGGGAAGGGACGGAGTCGCG
>NW_017674555.1:7457-11766 GCF_001879085.1 Nicotiana attenuata
GCGTGAAGGGAAGGCGAACGCGTAGAAGAAAATGCTGGGGGTCTGGGCAGGCTTATACGCGAACGCGAGGGAGGCTCGCGAACGCGATGAAGGGGGGGCAAGGGAAGCTATGCGAACGCGTGGCCTTTCACGCGAACGCGAAGAAAGCTGGGGTACAAGGCATCACGAACGCGGGACAAGGTCGCGTTCGCGTAGAACAATAACCTGTGCAGAAATTGCAGAAAATCTGCTAACTTTTCTAAGTGTAAAACACCCCGAACCACCTCCGAAACACTCCCGAGCCCTCGGGGCTCCCAACCAAACACACACGCTAACTCAATATCATCCTACGAACTTGCTCGAGCGATCAAATCGCTAAAATAACATCAAAATCAAAGAATCAATCCCCAAAACTCATAATTTTCATTTCAAAGTTCATAAACCTTCAACTTTAGCTATTTAGGTCCGAAACACGTCAAACGACGTCCGATTTCGACGAAATTTCACAGGAAGCGCTTAACGCATATTTAAGACCTGTACCGGGCGTCGGAACCAAAATACGAGCCCGATACCTATATTTTCTAACTCATTTTCATTTCCATTTTTCCTTATTAATTTCAGAAAACAATTTATCAGAAAAATTCTTTTACCGGGGTTCTGGACCTCGGATTTCGACTCCGGGCACATGCGCGAGTCCCATATTTTTCTACGGACCTCCCGGGACCATCACATCACGGGTCCGGGTCCGTTTACCCAAAATACTGACTAAAGTCAACTATATCAATATTAATATCATAATTCACCAAATTTTTCACAGAATTCATATATTTTAACATAAAAATTTTCCGGCTTCGCGCCCGGAGTGCCCACGCAAATCGAGGCAACCAAAAGTGAGGTTTTCAAGGCCTCGGAAGCACGAAAAAAGGGAGAACCACGGTGATGACCCTTTGAGTCGTCACAACAGTAAATATTTAAATAGGTAAAATTGCATAAAAATTGAAGAAAACTATAAATATGTAAAAAATATATACAAATATATTCCATCTCCCAAAAAAAATTAGTCAAAATAATCTATTATATGCTACTTACAAGCACAAGTAACTTGAGTTGAAAAGAATGAAGTTTTCTACGTGGAGAAACTAAAATGATAGACTAAAATCAATAGAGGAGCAGGGAACTTCCTTAAAATCCTCAAGAAGTGTTTATTGTACCTATTTTCATAGGTCAATACACGAGAAGCACAAAAACATCCTTGAAGCTTCAATACAAAAACAAAAATAGTTATGCCTCAGTCTCAAATAACTTGGGATCGGTTATATGAATCTTGAGTGATCATGTACCTCATTAAAATTCATCTCAGGCAAACATTATACAAAATAAAAAAAAGTTAAACATACTAGAAGTTCTGTATATTTTATATTTGGCTTAAGAATATAGGGCTAAAGACTCTTAGAAAGCATAGGACCTAAAATAAACGTATAGACATTACACATTACAGAAAAAACACAAGGATGTAATAACTCAATACTTACAATATCAAGAGCAAACTGACACTGTACCATACAAGTATGAAGGAAAATGTCTTCGATACATCAACTTTTGAAATAACAGTAATCGTCGTCGTCACCATTATCGCCATCATCATTGACAGATGCTCGATGACTCGAGGGACCATTCTCTACATCAAATGGAACATACCTATTTTCTCCCCTCCGTATAGAGGCTCTAGCAAAATCACCACCACCACCCCTCATCCTATGCTTAAAATTACTACAACAATGGTTTGTCTCAGTGCCTATAGGTACAAAATCAAAGTCCTCTGCACCAAGATTACGTCTATTGACTAAGGGTGCCAGTCTCATCAAACCAACATGAAAAATAAGGGTCCCTAGGAAAACCTGAAGCTGATTCTTTGCTCCATAAGTTGTAACTTCTACTACTCTCCTCAATATTCTCTTGTATTTTAATTTCTCTTTTCTGTTTGCATTAACGGGGTTCATGAAATAAACTTATTAATTTGCAATTATCCAGTACCAGTTTCTTTGTGATTATTTTTTGAGTTACACACCTAAAAGAAACAGAGAATTCCGAATATTTTTTTTTCTATTCCAACTTTAATATTTTTTTCAGACTTCAATCAAATGAGTGAAATGACATGTCTCACTGACCTAGATAATCTTGAAATGCCAGTGTGCAATAACATGAATTGGAATATCACCAGGACATACTTTACTATCAATGACTACAGTGGTGCCAAAGAAATCTTTATCTATTTTGCTATACTTTCTCGATAGAATAGAAATGCGACAAATAGATGGTGATAAGTAAACTGTGAATAGTTTTCCTTCTTTAATATAACAAAAATTTGATGGATGCTGAAAGAAGGCTAGCTATAAATATTTCCTAAGAAGAGTAAAAGGCTTTCATAATCCCTGAACCATCCAACCGTAGTAGTATAAGTTATCTCAAGGACCAAACACTTTCCACGAGATTTAGCAAAACACTAACCCTACTCACAAGGAGTCCTCGTTCATAAATTCCATGCATCTCAACTTCTGTCCATTCTTTCTTTGCAATGTCACGTAAGAACAAGGGAAAAATCCTACTAGTGCTGTCTGGAATCAATACAATCTCTCCCTTAGGGTTGGTGTTAAATGAAGGAAAATAATCCATCTTTATTGACTTTGATGGTAGCTCAATTATGTGCTTCACCCATGTGTCAGTTTTACCAGTACCATTGAAAACATATAAACAAATGTTGCCATCAACTCGAAAATTTCTGCGATCTAAAAGTGCAACTTGTCCTTTTATTTCTACTACTTTTGGTGGATATTTTGAAATCGATACCTCATCAGGGGACAAGATCCTTCTAATTAACTTTTCATCTCCGACACTGAATGCAGCAAGGTTGTAAAGCTTTGCAAGTCTATTTAGATAATAAATGACTCCGCCAATATAAACACAATTATATCTTGCAGGGAAAAATATGGTGCAATCAGCAATTTCCCTCCATGATTTGTCCACTCCAATGGTGAAAACCCAGCATCTCACTCCACATGAATTTTGATCCCCTTTTATTTTACGTTCCTGTACCTTGAATACTTTATGTTTCTTGGTGATGGGATCAAAACCCATGGAGCAACAAATCATAGAACCCTTCTGTTTAGGTTGTTGACGAGGAAGAAAGACATGTTCTTTTGTGAAAAGATTGCAAATAGCAACTTCTCCAAAATTATTCCATAGATAAACTATGCCATTAGTATATTCTAGATAGTCAAGCTCACAAAAACATGACTGATTCAAGTACTGAAGGATATTTTCGCGAGTCGTCAAAGATGAGCCACATACATGAAATTGAGCCACAGAACATTTTTGATGTGCTTCAACGAATAAGGGTTCTGAAATAAGCGAGCAAAAGAATTTCGAAACGCACCTAAAACGCATTAGAGACTTGGCAGGAACCTCTTTTAGAATTTCAAAGATAATCTGGTGCGGAATACATAAATTACCAATGGCAACAATCTTCTTTTTCCTCATGTATACTTAGTTGTGGAAGACGACCATGGTATTATGTGAAAAGTGATAGTGTAATGGTGTGTTTGAGTTGGAGTCAGGGTTTGTATATATTGTTTAGGTTATTGCCTTTGTTTTTGCTGGCGGCTAATAGGCTATGTAGGGTCCAACATCTACTGGGAAAAATATTTGCATTCTTGGGTACTTTCTCGAATCTAAGAATTTTGGTACTCTTATTTCTCCTAGTTCGTTTTAAACTTTATCCCTTTACTCAAATCCAAAATAAAATACTTTTTTCAAGCATCCATATTAAGATAAACTACTACCACTCCGATTGACTAAGCTAATTAAATATTACTACTTCATCTGTTCTATTTTTAATAAGTTCCACACAGAATATGACACCTTTTTATATTTAAAAACTCAGTTCATTTAATTAGGTTTTTATAACATGCCTTCATAAGAAGAAAGTCATATCTGTCTATGATCACTAATCCCAAAATTGTGCTAAAACTTTTTGTTCTCTTTTTTTTTTTCTTTTCTAATAAGGTCTGTAGTCAAATACGTTATATAAAGTGAAACGGACGGACGGAGTAATCAACTGAGAATAAAATTTAGAAAAAGACAATGATAAATAAACTATGAATAATTTAGGTTTTTTTTTCCTGTTACCTTTCACGAGGACTACTAAACTATAAATTTGGTGGATGCTGAAAGAAGGATATATATATATATATATATATATATATATATATATATATATATATATATATATATATATATATATATATATATATATATATATATATATATATAT
>NW_017674555.1:11786-92665 GCF_001879085.1 Nicotiana attenuata
ATATATATATATATATGAGTGTGTGTGTGTGTTTGTGATAAATAATTTCCTTTGGAAGATTAAAAAAGTTTATAAAATTGCTTTAAAAGGGAGACATAAAAGTAATACTAGTACCATAAAGAGGCCTAGCTAAGCTCATGAACTATCCAACCGTACTAGTAAAAGTTATTTCAAGGACCAAATATTCTCCACAAGATTTACACAAACACCAATCCATCTCACACGGTTTGCTTGTTCATAAAAACTTCCAAGTTTTATCCCGAGCTTCATTTTTTGTGTAAGTATAGTAGTATTTTGTATCTTGCTAGAGATTTGATCGGGTTTTACTGTATTCTTCCTTTTTAAATACAGTGTATTTAGTATATTTGCTGGAGATTTTACCGGATTTGACTGTGTTCTTTATTCCGTTATTTTTTTTTTGTGTAAATACATTCAAATACAATCGAATACGTTCAAACTTGCCACATTAAATAAGGTCAGATACAACTGAACAGTGTATTCAAATGCACTCAAATACACGCGAAAAAAATAAGAAATTTAAAATATATAGCTGAATAGTGTATTCAAGTACACTCAAATACAACGAATTATCCAAAACTAGCTACGAGATATAAATACATAAAATGTAGCTGGATTGTTAAAAGCTCCTTAAGAAGTAATGGTTTATGTAAGTTGCCCAATGTTTAAGGAATTTTTACATTCCTATACACTATATGAAACTATATTACCCTCCCTACTCAAGTTTTACTATAATTACATTTTATATATCCAATTGCCATTTATGTACATTTTAAGGGAATTAATGATAATAATTAGTGTCCTAAAATTACTCTAACGTATCTTCCACTCCCCCACGTTTCCTCTCCACTCCCCCCCCCCCCCTACGCATCTTGCACAAAAGAGCAACAATTCCATCATTGACAACCATTAAAAAGCTTTGAATTCGAATTTGGATTTTCAAAAACCATTATTTGTTTGGATTGGATGTTGTTGCAAAGAATTGAGAATTCTTTCTACGTCTCTCTCTATCTGTCAATCCCAAATTTCGGTAATGTAAAGCAAAGGAAAAGAGAGAGCAATTCCACCATTGACAGCCATTAAAAAGTTTTGAAGCTTTGAATTCGAATTTGGGTTTTCAAAATCATTATTTGTTTGGAGTAGGTGTTGTTGCAAATAATTAGGAATATGGTTTGGAGTTTATATCTCAGTTTTGAGGGGTTTTGGTGAAGATTAGACTTGTTTTTGGCTGAACTTCAGATTGAAACTCGTCGAAGAAGAAGAAGAAGAAGAAGAAGAAGAAGAAGAAGAAGAAGAAGAAGAAGAAGAAGAAGAAGAAGAAGTAGGAGGAGGAGGAGGAAGAAGAAGAAGAAGAAGACATGACATATATTATACTGCAGAAATTGTAGTAAAATTGTAGAAAATTATATTCAGTTGTTTGTGTATTTTTCTTTTATTTATTTAACTATTGTATGAAAGTTGAACTACAATGTATAAAAATTATATTTAAGTTGTATGATATTGTAGTTGTATATAACTGAGTGTAAATAATGTATGAAAATTGTAGATAAGTTGTAGTTAAGTTGTATAATATATAATTAGTTGTATGAAATTTATTTTTACTATGTATAAATTAGATACAAAATATACAAAAGACACATTGTATAAAAATTTTATTTAAGTTGTATGTTATTGTAGTTGTATATAACTGAGTAGAAATAATCTGTGAAAGTTGTAGGTAAGTTTTAGATAAATTATATAATATATAATTAGTTGTATGAAATTTATTTTTACTATGTATAAATTATATACAAAAGACATATTGTATAAAATTTGTATTTAAGTGGTATTATATTGTAGTTGTATATAACTGGAAGGCGAGAGAGGCTCTGGCAAAGGTGTCTTCGTCGACGTACAATATGTTGATTAAAGAGGATTAGTTGGAGTTTTAGTTGATTAAAGTGGATTGATCATGACCGGTGAATAGGGACTTTGATTTTTCATTAGTCCACAAGCCACTACAAGTCTTCCACGATTAACATCGTAGTATCGTATTAGTCCACAAGCCACTACAAGTCTTCCACGATTAACCTCGTAGTATCGTATAAGTTAAGAAGATTAGTCTTTATGATGATAAATTAAGGTTGAGAATTCGATAAGGAATTGTTGTATTTGTTTCTTTTCTAAAAGTTATTATGCTAATTGATAACAAAAGAGTTTAAGATTTCATATTCTACTTTACTAGAGATAATAAGGATCGAAGGGACGAAAGTAAATATAGAAAATAAAATATAAAAAGAAGGGAAAAATAAGGGGGATTTGCATCTATACCCGCTTTTTGAGTCACGTTTTAACGTGTGTCCGCTTTGCAAAAAAATTGCAAACGTACCCACTTTTTCGCATAACTTCAGCATACGGGCTGAAGTAGCAAAGGCAATCGCGCAAAACTTCAACATTCTAGTAGACGAGCCTGAAGTAGCAAAGGCAATACGCTAAAGATTTTTTTGTCCTGGATAAGATGCTGAAGTTATTTAGTTCATTTGTAAAAACTTCAGCACTAAAATAGCTGAAGCTTTTTTGTCCTGCATTCATTAGTTTTGTCATTAAACTTTTTCAAAAACTTCAGCAGAAGAGGCTGAAGTTATTTAGTTCATTTGTAAAAACTTCAGCACTAAATAAGCTGAAGTTTTTTTGTCCTGGATAAGCTTTTTCAAAAATTTCAGCAGAAGACGTTGAAGTTATTTAGTTCATTTGTAAAAACTTCAGCACTATATAAGCTGAAGTTTTTGAAAAAGCTTTCTAACATACTAGATTAATAATCACCTTATTCTTTCATAGTGTATTACTGCTATAAAATAATCAGATTGCCAAAAGTATCTAAATTATAAATTTTGGAAACAATAAACGTGAAAAGAACAGAATTACGTGGAAATATTCACAAATTATTGTCTATTAACTTACATAATTATTTATAATTTATTTTTAAATAATCTGATAAACATACTTATGGCAATCATCTCCTGAACTGAAGTTTCATAGCTGCACCAACAGCAGCAGAAGAAAGAAGAAGAAGAAGAAGAAGAAGAAGAAGAAGAAGAAGAAGAAGAAGAAGAAGAAGGAGGAGGAGGAGGAGGAGGAGGAGAAGGAGGAGGAAAAATGGGGTTGAAGTTGTTTAAAAAGTGGGTACAAGTTAAAAGGTTTTTAAAAAAATGGGTATAGGTTAAATGGGGGCGACCAAATAGGGCGCCCCGTGCAATTTTTACGAAAAATAAGTAGTTATCACTCTTAACACTAAAAAGCAGATAATAGCGTGCATTTGGTTATAATGTACGTAGAGAGCATGATTTGTACGAGTAATTTGTTTTAACGTGTCGGCCATTCGTTCATGAAAATATAATTTTATTTTGTTTTCCTCTAAATCCCTTAATTGAATGCACTAATAATGGATTGGGAGTCTTTTAAGGTGGAATGTATATATTTTGTAAAACAAAACTTGTGTAGGTAGGGTAATTTACTAAACATGAACATTTAGGGTAATAAAGTTTCCAATAGTGTATAAGAATAAAAAAATCCCAATGTTTAGTACCAAATCTTGAAATAATGATGTCCAACCAAATTAAAAGCCCAAGGAAAGAGTAGATGAGCGAGAAATTTTCATAAAGCACAATCTTTTAATGGTAATTAGCTATCTATAGATACCATTTGCTATATTACGGATTGTAGATACGTTTTCTGTTGTTATAAGATGTATTTGATGTATTTAAGCTACTGTATTCATGAATACAATAGCATTTCTAGGCGTGAAATAGGGGATTACAGCTAGACAGATTTTTGTATTCGAGTGTATTCGGCTGTATTCATGGCGTGAAATATGGGATTACAGCTGGAAAGATTATTGTATTCGACTGTATGCACGGCGTGAAACAGGGGATTACACTATTTTTAAACGAAAGTAAATCAATTAACATAATCGACTCCTAATATAACTCAATAAACTCAATTACAACACAGAAATTTTGTATTTCCAGTTTTAAAGAAGATTCTCAACCAAAAAATACCCCAAAAATACAACAATCTTCAGAGAAATTATGTAATACATCTGAATACATAAATTATATTAATTAAAAAATATGTGAATACATTCATGGCATATAGAGAGACAGTGAATACAATGAAATACATAGAATACAGCGGGATACATTGAAATACAATGAAAAAAAGATAGTGAATACAGCGAGATACCTTGAATTACACTGAAAAAATAGACAATGAATACAATGAAATATATGTAAATACAGCGTGATACATTGAAAATATATTGAAGTATATTAATAGAAAACCAAATTCTCAGCCCCAAATTGAATAAGAATTCCATAATAATAAGGTAACACAAAAGAGGGGTCCAAAGAATGTCAAAATGGGCAGCGGCTATTCTTCTTCATCTTTATCACAAAGCAGCAGCACTTTAACACACTGTTGTGCTACCGTTCCTTTACAACTCCAAGAATCACACTCAAACTCTTTAAATTTCTGCTCCGCTACTGGATTTCTTCGCGAACAATATAGGCGGCAGATTCGCCGGTTAATCCATTTTTTATCCATATTAAATATGGATCGTGTCGGATAATTGATCCCTTTTTTCATTATCCATTTTCGACCCGAACCTTATCCGACTCATCCCACCCGTTTGCCACTCCTAAACTGTACCTATTTCACATGTCAATATATGAGAAGAACCAAAGAATCCTTGAAGCTTCAATGCGCAAAAACAACATATCCGTTTCAGTCTCAAACAAGTTGGGGTCGGCCGTATGAATCCGCACGTTGTCTTATTTAAGTTCATCTCAAGACAACAATTTACAAAATAAAAAGTAGTATAAGTAAAGATAATTTTACTGGCATAAGAATCTCTAATATGGCTAAAAGACTCCCGAAGAGCATATAAACATGACTAAAATATTTCTGACACATCAATGAATAAAAGACAAGAATACATGAGTAAATGTAGGAAGAAAAATGTCTGCAACACATCGGCTTCAGAAATAGCAGCATTCTTTGAAATTGGTTAATACTGAGTGATCGCCACCATCATCGTCGTCGTCGTTGACACTCGATGACTCGAGGAACCATTCTCTACATCAAATGGAACATACGTATCTTCTCCCCTCCCTATATAGAGGTTCTAGCAAAATCATCACCACCACCCCTCATCCTATGTTTAAAATTACTACTACACCATTGGTTTGTCTTAGTGCCTATGAATACAAAATCAAAGTCCTTTGCACCAAGATTATGTCTATTGACTAATTGAGCTGAATGAAGGGTGCCATTCTCATCAAACCAACCTGAAAAAGAAGGGTCCCTATAACAACCTGAACCTGATAGATACTGAAAGAAGGCTAGCTCTATATATATATATATATATATATATATATATATTTGTGATAAATAATTTCCTAAGAAGAGTAAAAGGCTTTCTTAATCCCTGAACCATCCAACCGTAGTAGTATAAGTTATCTCAAGGACCAAACACTTTCCACGAGATTCAGCAAAATATTAACCCAGCTCACACGGAGTCCTCGTTCATAAATTCCATGTATCTCAACTTCCCTCCATCCTTTCTTTGCAAAGTCACCCAAGAATACGGAATAAATCCTACTAGTGCATATTGGAATCAATACAATTTCTCCCTTAGGGGTGGAGCTAAATGAAGGCAAAAAATCCATCTTTATTGACTTTGATGGTGGCTCAATTATGTGCTTCACCCATGTCTCAGTTTTACCAGTACCATTGAAAACATATAAACGAATGTCGCCATCAACTCGAAAATTTCTGCGATCTAAAGTGCAACTTGTCCTTTTATTTCTACTACTTTTGGTGGATATTTTGAAGTCGATACCTTATCAGGGGACAAGATCCTTCTAATTAACTTTTCATCTCCGACACTGAATGCAGCAAGGTTGTAAAGCTTTGCAACTCTATTTAGATAATAAATGACTCCGCCAATATAAACACAATTATATCTTGCAGGGAAAAATATGGTGCAATCGGGAATCTCCCTCCATGATTTGTCCACTCCAATGGTGAAAATCCAGCACGTCACTCCACTTGAATTTTGATCCCCCTTTATAATGTGTACCTTGAATACTTTATGTTTCTTGGTGACGGGAGCAACAAATCATGTAAGCTTTCTCTTTAGGTTGTTGACGAGGAAGAAAGACATGTTCCTTTGTGAAAGGATTGCAAATAGCAACTTCTCCAAAATTATTCCATAGACAAACTATGCCATTGGTATATTCTAGATAGTCAAGCTCACAAAAACATGACTGATTCAAGTACTGAAGGATATTTTCGCGAGTCGTCAAAGATGAGCCACTTACATGAAATTGAGCCACGGAACATTTTTGATGTGCTTCAATGAATAAGGGTTCTGAAATAAGGGAGAAAAAGAATTTCGAAACGCACCTAAAACGCATTAGAGACTTGGCAGGAACCTCTTTTAGAATTTCAAAGATAATCTGGTGCGGAATACATAACTTACCAATGGCAACCATCTTGTTTTTCCTCTTGTATACTTGGTTGTGGAAGACGACCGTGGTATTATGTGAAAAGTGATAGTATATTGTTTAGGTTATTGTGTTTGTTTTCGCTGGCGGCCAATAGGCTTTATAGGTTTGAATATCTATTGGGAACTACGGAAAATACGGAAATTGTATTTGTATTCTAGGGTACTTTCTCGGTTCTAAGAATTTTGGTACCCTTATTTCTCTTAGTTCGTTCTAAACTTTATCTCTTTATTTAAATAGAAAACAGAATACTTTCTCTCAAGCATTCATAGCGCACCTTTATCACAATAAATACACTTTTATAAAAAAATTATACAAATAATATTAAACAATAATGTTTGACTTATAAAATAGAAATCAAATAAACATAAGTTCATAAAAAAAATGAATATTGATCTAATTTAGTAGTTCAATGAAGAAAAAAATCATATGCATAAAAGTCCGCATATGTCTTATTATAATTTATGAGGACTTCGATAATTAACGTTACCTCATGACCTAATACGCAAATAAACAAATAACATACATGCTTGTGACGGGTGTGTGAGCGTGCATTGTGGTAATTGTGATCTGGTCGATTCCGTGGAACTGTATAGTCATCTAATCTTGTTATTAGTCATGTATTCTCCATGTGTTAGAGAAGTTAGCTGTGATTCATGTTAGAAATCATGTTTAGGCTATATGCTGGTACTATTGGGACCCACATACATCGTTTTATTGTGGAATTATTTGCTTAATTGTAATTATGTACTCAGTCACATCTATCATTTACATATCATATTTCAGTCTCCGTTGCCATTTATTGTTACATCATATTATTATTTCTTAGGCTGATTGTCATGAGATTTGCGAGCCCGAGATACTGGAGAGATTGATGGCTGAGTGAGGCCGATGGCCTGAGTGTGAGTGATATTTATGGGATCGGGCTGCACGCCGCAACAGGCTTTATTGATTCATGCCATGATTGGCTTATACTAGCGCTTGGGCAGGATCTGCCCCTCCGGAGTCTAACATACCAGCAGTGAGCGCAGGTACCTACTGAGTGTGAGTGTCGAGTGATTGAGAGTGTCGAGTGATTGGGAGTACTGAGTGACTGAGCGTGCTGTGAGGTTGAATACTCCGAGAGTTTGTATATGACTTTATCACTTTGTTGCATTACAGTTGACATGCATACTTGGCATGTAGATATCTAGATGTGGCACACATTATATTTGTCATACTTGGCATATTTTATCCATGTTGAGATCAAACTGTTAAATACTTGGAAGCATTCTACGCTTCTGAACTATCTACAAACTGATTATGAGGCTTTCTCTAAGTTATTATTGCAATTTTCCTGTCATATCTACGTTGTTGTTATCTGGATTTAGACTGTACCTTTCTGAGCTCGTCACTGCTTTCAACCCAAAGTTAGTCTTGTTACTTATTGAATACATTGGATCGGTTGTACTCATACTATACTTTGCACTTTGTGTGCAGATCCAGGTACTTCTGGGCACGATAGTTGCTAGATTTGGAGCTTCATCCGTTTGGAGACTATTGAGGTAGCTGCCTTGGCGTCCGCAGACCTCGACCCTCCTTCTTTTCAATTTATTAGCAATATTCTATCTTTCTAGACAGTTATTTTAGCAGTTATACTGTATTGTCATTTAGATGGTTATGTACTTAATGACACCCTAATTTTGGGAATGTTGTATTTGAGTCGCAGTATTTCTTGTCGACTATTTATGAGAGTTATTACTGTTAAACTTGTTTCATCTTATTTTTAATTTAAAAAGGCGGAGGTATTTGTGGATGTCGGCTTGTCTAGTACTATGATTGGCGTTTGGGTCGTGACAGAGCATCAACAGAAATAGTAGGTGCAGCGGGTGTAGCAGCATCAACAACAACATTAGCAGTATTATTCTCCATAATAACATCGTGAAAATATCCATAAATTGTTGGAACAAATAGCTATGGAGAATGAGAATAAAGTTATCTTGAGGTATTTCAAGGACACTATCATTAAGGATATGTCACTTACACAATAATAAATGGAATTAGACGTACACTACTAGAAATTCGGTAAAAAGCGACCACAGATAGCGACCAACGTTGGTTGCTTATCCCAATATAGCGACCAAAACGCGTCCAAACAGGCTTGGCCGCTATATTGGTGGTCCTTTTGTAACGACCCGGTCGGTCGTTTTTGGAATTTACGCCCCGATCCTATATTAACAGCTTCCCCTGAGTCTATTTTTGCTATTTTTAATTTCCGGGATGTTCGGTTTTAAGTTTCGGAGAGTTTTGGGACACTTAGTCCCTAAATGAGAGCTTAAGTGTTGGAAAGTTAACCGTAGTCGGAACAGTGTGAAGACGGCCTCGGAATGGAAATCCGATGGTTCCGTTAGCTCCGTTAGGTGATTTCGGGTTTAGGGGCGTGGTCGGATTGTGTTTTGGAGGTCCGTAGCTACTTTAGGCTTGAAATGCAGAAAGGTCGAATTTTGAAGTTTCCGGTTCGATAGTGAGATTTTGATCAGAGGGTTGGAATGGAATTCCGAGAGTTGCAGTAGTTCCGTTATGTCATTTGGGATGCGTGTGCAAAATTTCAGGTCATTCGGACGAGGTTGATAGACTTTTTGATCGAAAGCGTATTTTGAGAAATTTGGAGTTCTTAGGCTTGAATCCATGGCTAATTTGAGGTTTCGATGTTGTTTTAGGTGTTTTAAGGATTCGTACAACTTTGGGGAGTGGTATTAGACTTGTTGGTGCCTTTGGTTGAGGTCCCGGGGGCCTCGGGATAATTTCGGATGGTTGACGGGGAGTTTTGAGGTATATTGCAGCTGCTGAACCTTGCTGCTTCTGGTATTTCCGCACCTGCGGTTTGGGAACCGCAGGTGCGATGTCGCACGTGCGGTAGAAGAGACGTAGAAGCGGAAAAGGGAGGGGTTCATCAGTAACCGCAGATGCGGTGTAATTTCTGCAGAAGCGGTACCGCACCTGCGGGCGGGGAGCCGCAGATGCGGAATCTGGGCGTTCAAGTGAGGGGTCGCAGGTGCGACCTTTGGTCCGCAAATGCGGGACCGCAGAAGCGGTCCCAAGGCTGCAGATGCGGAAATTGCTGGGCAGTGATTTAATAGGGGTTCCGCGACCTTGGGGTTATTTCTACCATTTTTATCTCGACTTTGGAGCTTGTTGGGCGATTTGAAGGAGGGGTTTCAAGGGAACTTCATTGAGGTAAGTAATTTGGGCTTAAAACTCGTTCCTATGTCATTATTTCAAGGATTATAGCTAGAAATTTAGGGAAAAATCAGTAGTAATTGGGGGATTTAGGGCTTCGGATTAAGAGACTTTGAAATGAGAATTTGAGAGGTCATTTGGGCTCCGATTTAGTGTTCTTGGTATGTATGAACTCGTGAGAGTATGAGGATTCCAAAAATGTAAATTTTACCCGATTCCGAGACTTGGGCCTGAGGGGTATTTGGGTCATTTTACCTTATTTCGCGTTTTAGCTTAGAATTTAATTATAGAATCAGTTATTTGAAGTGCTATTTACATTGTGAAAACTTAATTGAATAGATTTGGTCCATTTGGAGTCGGATACTCGTGGCAAAGGCATGGTTTCGGGTTGACTTGCACTTGTTCGAGGTAAGTGACTTGTCTAACATTGTGTGGGGGACTTTTCCCCTTAGGATTGATATTGTGGTAATTGAAATGCCTCGTACGTGAGGTAACGAACGCGTACTTGTGCTAATTGTTGGAATTCTAGTTATTCTTTAAAAATAGCCTTGAATTGTGTTCTTCCTTTCCTTGCTTACACTGTTTGAACATTAGACCTGCTGTAGCTTAGAGAAACATGTCTACTTGACTAAATTGCTCTATTTTCCTTAATTGCCTTAATTGTATTACGTGAATCATGCTAGGTTGGGATTTCCTGCTTCACTTGATATGAAATTGATTGGATTGAATTCTTGTTGTTGTTGTGTACTTACTTTGGGACTAAATAATGGTATTCCGGGAGATCCCCCTGCACTTTTACTTTGGGACTACGGGACGGTACCCGGGAGCTTCCCTGTATGTTTACTTTGGGACTACGGAATTATATTCTGGGAGATCCCCTTGCACATTTATGCGTTGGACTACAGGACTGCACCCGGGAGATCCACTGGAGATGATATTTATATTTGGGGACTACAGGACGGTATCCTTGGAGATCCCCGGTTGTTATCTTGGAGCTGAGTTGTGTTCTTTTACTGTGTTTTACTTGCCTCTGTGATAGTTGTTGCCGTCCTTTATATCTTGTGTTACTTATTTACACTGTTATTTTACACTGTTAAACCTTATATCTTATTTAACCTCAGTAGGGCCCTGACCTTCCTCGTCACTACCTAACCGAGGTTAGGCTTGGCACTTACTGAGTACCGTTGTGGTGTACTCATGCCCTTCCTGTGCATGTTTTACATGTGCAGATCCAGGTACCTCTACTCAGGCTTACCATTCTTGAGACGAGGCGATTCTACGGGACTTCGAGGTATATTTTCCGCGTCCACAGACCGAGGAGTCTCTTTCTATTCCTGCATCTAGTATTTAACCCTACTGTACTTTATGTTTTTGATTAGACATTCCGGAGATTAGAGTTATGTAGTGTTTTCTCAGCTTTTGGATCTGTGAGTTTCCGGGTTTTGGGATAGTGTATCAGATTTTGTATAGTTGTGTGTATATGCCAAGCGGCATTTAAATACTATTTCTTTCACTTATTCGGCTTTTGATTATTTATTTCGCAAGATTAGTTGTTTTCCGCATTTGTTAGGCTTACCTAGTCATAGAGACTAGGTGCCGTCACGAGTGTTCACGGAGGAGGATCTGGGGTCGTGACAAGTTGGTATCAGAGCTCTAGGTTCATAGGAGTCATGGATCACAAGCCGATTTATTATAGTCTCGATGATCGGTACGGAGATGTTTGTACTTATCTACGAGAGGCTATGTAACTGTTAGGAAAAATTTCATTTCATTTGAGTTCCGTGTCGTGCGAGATTTTTTATATCCCAATTCTAAACTCCTGTCTTTCTATTCCCTCACAGATGTTGAGGACACGTGCTACTCGAGATGACCAGGCACCCACGCCCCCTACTGGATCCGTCAGAGGCCGGGGCCGGGGTAGAGGCCGAGGACGCGCTCGTGGTGCAGCCAGAGCACCCGCGCGAGCTGCCGCCGAGGTACCACCAGTAGTACCCGCCGGAGTCCAGACACCTGATACGTCTGCCACTACTACTCCAGCACTCCAGGAGACTTTGGCCTAGTTTATGAGCATGTACACCACTTTGGCTCAGGCAGGGTTGCTTCCCCTTGCTACAGCCATATCCCAGGCCGGGGGAGGAGCACAGACTCCCGCCGCCCGCACTCCTGAGAAGCGAGTGCATGTTGATCAGGTCCCATAGGTTATTCCTGCGCCGCCTGCAGTGCCAGTTCAGCCCGAGGACAGGGCAGCAGCTTCAGAGGATGAGCAGCGGAGGCTTGAGAGGTTCAAGAAATATGATCCTCCTGTATTCAGTGGGTTAGCATCAGAGGATGCCTTGGGATTTCTGGAGGAGTGCTACCGTATTCTCNTTGTGTTGACTTAAGCAATCATCGAGTGGTTTAGTCGAACCATTAGTGATTTTCAATCTTGAAGATGGTTGTTGTGGGCCCTCGACTCTATCCTCTTTAACAATCCAGCTGTGTGAGAGGTGAGATGTTTTTGTTGCAAGTCCAAGTACCCGTGCGAATTGTCTAGAACTTGCCCCCAATATTTTTTTAGGCAAAATTTTAAGTTTTGCTTGGCTTGAGAAGTGATTGTAGGCTCTCCTTGACCCGCTTGAAATTTTCCTTGTCCTACCAATGTTTTTATCCCTAGTCAACCCATTTGAGCCTATATGAATGGGTGTGTGTTATTTAGCTAGGTTTATGCTTGAAATGTGAAATTAATTATTGCAAATATTGATTTATGCCTATTTGACTTAGTCTCTTCTTGAGAAAGAGAGATCTAGTCTAGGTTAACTTAGCTAACAAGGAATTGGGTCAATTGAGAGATTGACTAACCCAATTAAAAGGTTCAACCTAGAGATAGTAACAACCCGACTTGAGCTCTTATCAACCGTTTTGGTAGATACCCATTTGGACTTGAGAAAGCCAAATTGGGCAAAACCCCTCTCTGACCGAGAGGTATTGAGTGGGCAACATAGTGTTGTGAGCTATAATACACCCCAGTCAACAAAACAACATAAAAGTCTTTATCCCATTATGCAAACACCTAGGTCATGGTCACAACCCTAGGCCTTTTTATATCTTTGGAAAAACATTCAAAAACAATCTTCTCTAGTTTTATACCTTTAGAATTGTAATCCTTAGCGTAATTTTAAAAGTAAAAGAAAAATACTATTTGTGGAAGTGCAATCTAGATAGTTCACGTGCTCACTCAAAATATATACTACTAACTCTCATCTCAACTCCCTGTGGATTTGATCACGACTCCTTGTTAGGTTTTATTATTGTAAACGACCGTGTCATACCTCGTTAGAGGCGTGCATTTGGACGTAATCAATGACCAAATGTATTTGTATCGGAGGCAATGGCTTACATCCTCTTCCATGTATAGCCTAATCCACCCTCAAGGTGGATGTTTCCTTAAAAAAAGTGTGCGGAGAGTATAATTTTGATCATACTACTGTTACTAGATTAATTTTTCGAAGAGGAATTTTCAGAAATGACTATTGTTTAGTGGCTATTAACTTCCTACAGCTACCATATACATAATTACTGTCACGACTAGAATTTCCCACCTTCGGGACCGTGATGGCGCCTAGCATTGCACTCGCTAGGCAAGCCAACATTACGGAATGTTACACCTTTTTTCTTTATCACTTTATAATTAAAATTTAACAAGATCTAAATCAGCGGAAATAAAAATAAATTTACATGATTTTACTAGTTGCTCTTATACTATTAACGAAAAATAGAAGTTGATACCACCCACAAACTGGTGTCACAACTCACGAACAGTCTACGAATACTACAAGTATTGGTTTGAAAGAAAAATATACATCTGTCTCGGAGAAAAATAAAATAGAATGAAGTAAAGATAGGAGGGGACGCCAGGGCCTGCAGGACTACCTTGGGTCTCCTGAGTGCAGTGGAAGCAACCAACCTCTCGATCAGCCACTAGCTCCAAAATCTGCAAAAAAAGTGCAGAGTGTAGTATCAGTACAACCGACCCCATGTACTGGTAAGTGCCGAGCCTAACCTCGACGAAGTAGTGACGAGGCTACGACGGGCATAACAATATATATAACCTGCAATAGTTTATACTAAAAACAAAAAGGAAATACAGAATGAAATAAAACAGTAACTTGCATTAAATGAATACGAAATCTGGTCGTTCTACCAACACTCAGCTATAACCAATCCTTAAGGGAGTTTCAACACTACGATAATGAACTTCTACAGAATGTAAATACATAAACAGCAAATGATGTGTTGCGCATCCCGATCCCACCATATAATCAATAACAGTATAATTATTCACCCTTATTACTCCTTGTTGCGGCGTGCAACCCGATCCCACCAGTCCACCCTTATTACTCCTCAATATATCACCTTTATTCCTCCTGTTGCGGCGTGCAACCCGATCCCACCTGTCCACCCTTATTACTCCTTGTTGCGGCGTACAACCCGATCCCACCAGTCAATTACATTCACCCTTATTCCTTTTATTACGGCGCGCAACCCGATGCCAATATATACATCAGCACCAATCACAAAATAGAGACAAGTGTTTCACAAGTTAACTCAAATCCTCCACAACACTTATACCTCAAACCAACACGAGGAATTATCATTACAATTATGGAAGTTCACCAGTTACAGCGAGACCAATCAAAGTGTACCATGAAGCACCAATAAGCCAACATAAACTAACAGTGTGATATAACGGAACAATGAAACAATCAATAACACCAATAGAGAAACAACATTAAACAAGAAGCAATCAGATACGGAAGCATCAATAAGCAAGTAGCAAGTAGCACAGGAGAGCAAAATACAGGGAAACGGGGCAAGGGAACAGGCTAAACAAGAAAATTGGCGACGCATAGGTGCTCGTCACCACACCTATACGCCACACACATGGTATTTCACATAGCAAGCAAGTCGGGGACGCCTAATCCCTCAAGTCAATGTTAGACCAAACACTTACCTCAAGCCAATGGGTATTTCATAGCTCAACCACCGCTTTACCTCTCAATTCCACCACCAACCCACTCGTATCAATGATTTGGGGAAGAACTACTCTCTAGAAAATCTCCTCTTGAATCTTAGGGTTTGAAAATTTGAGAAATGAATTGAAAATCCCGTCTAAGACCCTTTTACTCAGCTGCAGATGTCGCATTTGCGACCTGAGCTTCGCATTTGCGAAGCTCGCAAATGCGAACCCCTCATATTTCTGCAGCCTTCGCAAATGCGAACATGATCCTCCGCAAATGCGACTAAATGATCGCATTTGCAACCAGTACCCCTCCCAGCTTTACTTCGCAAATGCGAAGGTTTCTTCGCAATTGCGAAGACTGTTGGCCCAGCTACTCTTCGCATTTGCGACGAGTGGCTCGAATTTGAAACACTGTTAGACTTCGCAAATGCGAACTCTGGTCTCGCAATTGTGAGATCAGAGGCCAACACCAGAACTTGAATACCTGCAACATTTTTCCAAGTCCGAAACACTCAGAAGCCTATCCAAAACTCACCTGAGCCCTCGGGGCTCCAAACCAAACATAAACACAAGTCTTAAAACATCATACGAACTTGCTCATGTGATCAAATCGCCAAAATAACACCTAGAACTATTAATTCAACACCAAACGCATGAAATTTTCAAGATAGTTCAAACTTTCTATTTTCTCAACCAATGGTCCGAATCACGTCAAATTACTTCTGTTTTTCACCAAATTTCACAGATAGGGTATAAATATCATAACGGACCTGTACCGGGCTCCGGAACCAGAATATGGGCCCGATACCAACAATATCAAATATTATTAAATTTCCAAAAACTATTATATTTTTCAGTTAATAATTTTCTTCAAAAATTCATTTCTCGGGCTAGGGACCTCGTAATTCAATTCCGAGCATACGCCCAAGTCCCATATTTTACTACGGAACCTCCGGGATCGTCGGAACACGAGTCCGGGTCCGTTTACCCAAAATATTGACCGAAGTCAACTAAAATCATCTTTTTAAGCCAAAAATCATCTTTTTTTAATTTTTTACATAAAAGCTTTCCGGATACGCGCCCGAACTGTGCACGAAAATAGAGAAAAGATAAATGGAGGTTTTTAAGGCCTTGAAATACGCAATCGAATTCTAACTAAAGATGACCCTTCGGGTCATCACAATTACTTCCCGTAGTTACCTTTCAATTGTTATGGTAATGTGTTCGATGTATTCGAGCTACTATATTCATGAATACAACAGCAAAAATTGGCTAAAAATAGGGCTGTCCAGCTGTTAGCCACTGTATTCACATGTATTCGTGCCATGTATTCATGAATGCAGTAACGGCAATCAACGTAATAATAGCTCTTTCCGGTTGTTTAATAATGAAAAGCTGCTAATTTAACGTGATACACTCCTAATATAACTCAACTAAATCAGTTATAACATGCAACATTATCAATACCAATTAATGAGAAGATTTATCAGACGCTAAACACCAAAAAACAGAGCATTCATTAGAATTTTGGTCCTTTTTTTCTGATACAGTTCGTATTTTTTTTCCTGATATTGGTCGAGGTTCTGCTCGGAATCCATACAAGTATCTACAAAAATATTTTGAAATTCAATTTTCTAGATGGCTAGTTTAAAAGTGCTAATTCGTCATTCTGGCAAGTGGAACAATGAAAATTTTTATATTGATTATTCGAAGAAACTTGGCATAGATTTGAGTTCCAAGTCAATTAAAATTGAATACAAAATGGAAAGAAATTGCACGCCTATGGAAATACACAACGACATGAGTTACAGGGTGTATGTAGAGTTGAAAAAGGAGAACGGAGAATTTGGGATGTATCCATTAGGTATAACTACATTGGATAAAGAAATTGTAGATGGAGGAAGTTTATTTCAAAGAGACCTAATGCAACTTGACGCAACAGATGGGGTGAATAAATTTGATACAGTTGATACACTTGCACTTGCATCTTTAAACTCAGGTGAACCAATTGAGGTTTTCGAACCGGAAAGTAGGGGTGGGCATACTTTGGGCAAACCCGAAATCCGAACTGAAATCCGAATTTTTTGGATTTTTGGTTTGAATTTTTGGATTATGGATTGGAGTACGGATTTTATTTTCAAAAATTTTAGATTTTGGATTGGATTTGGATTTGGGACTTCAAAATTTTGGATATCCGAAAATCCGAAATTTTTGTACCTTATATTTAGCCCTACCAGTTAGACATTAGCCCATTACGGCATAACCCATATACATACCTAATACTAATAAGTCTAAATATCCAATAGTATCATGCCCATTAAACACTAGCCCGTATATATCATGCCCATTAAATGGGCATAACCCATTTGCAATGTTTAGACTTATTAATTTTCAAGATGATTACTTTTTAATTTCTTTTGTTGTCACTGCCAGAATTCTTTTCCCTTGTTCTATTTTATTTTCAAATACGACATTGCCCATGAATGCACAGATTGATGAAGAAACGAAAAGTCTTTGGTCTTTACATTTTTGTCACTTAATAAGCTCCACTGTGAGAAAGGAAAATGGACGAAGAACTGTTGATGAGTGCATCTATATCCTTGTTATTGGGATATACATAAAGCATTTGGCAAAAGCAATTGTGGATCTACATCCTTGTTAATACTATATATTTTCTAATTTCGTCTTCCTTTATCTTTCTACTTCATTTAAATTATTATTTTTATGTCGAATGTTTTTTATAAGCTCAACTTATAGGCTTAAAAGTCAAAACCGAAAATTCGAAAAAACCAATCCGATTAATTCGAAAGCGAACTTAAAAAATTCGATCCAATACGAAATTATTTGGATTGGATTTATATTGTAATTTCTTCAATCCGAAAACCAAAAATCCAAACCGCAATTTCATATTCAATCCGAACTGCCCGGACGCCCACCCCTACCCGAAAGGGATTTGATTATTTCAAATACTAATCAAAAAGAGGTGATGGCTGGACAAGTATTTAAGGATAAAGCCACATTGAAGGCGGTGATGGAGCAATATGCAATTGCTGAAAGGTTTCAATATCGTGTTGATAGGTCAAATGCTATCAGGTTTGAGTGTTATTACTTACAACCTCCTCACCGATATGTTGTACTCAACTGTATGTATATGTATTCGTTATAGTTTTATAGTGTACTCATGGCAGCGTATTATAAATACAGCATATATAATGTTGTATTCATAGTATATACTTTTTTCATGATATAATTACTTGCATCGACAAAATTAAGATATATGAATACATTTTGTATTTATACCGAATACAACCTATAATAGTAATATACTGCTTGCATGTTGTTAAAAACCCGAGTGCTTGTATTTTGTTGTATCTAATAATTGTGTTCAATGTGTTCAAGTTTATTTTGTATTCACAGTATTTTATTTATTTCTAATACATGGTATTACTGTTGTATTGGGTATATTTCATTAGATGTATTCATTGATTTTATATTTGTATTGAAAGTATTTTACTGTATTTCACTATATTTCACAAATAATTTTATTCACTTTTTATATTTTGTTTAATAAATACATATTTGAATTCAATGTATTTCAAATATTTTTTTTCTTGTATTTATGTATACTGTATGTAATCCATGTATTCGTGACAGATGAAGGAAGGCATTACACTCTTTGCCTCCTAAGAAAAATTACATTTTTGGTAGGTTTCAAGTTGACGAGTTACCATGCTCACATGCTTGGGCCGTCTTGAAAAGCAAGTTTCTAATGCCGGAAAACTATTGCTCGGATTATAATAAGCACAATAAGCCTTTAAGTGAATTGTTTCAGAATAAAAAGTAACATTCGTATAGTATATGTGGGCAGGATGGACATAATAAGCGTACTTGTAGAAATGCTCCATGTAGGAATTAGTTGGTGTTCTGATTTAAATTCGTGCAATCACTATTTTTGATTTGTTCAAGTTATACATTCAATATTGATTTTTTGGTGTTGTCACGATTCAGAATTTCCACCTTCGGGACCATGATGGCGCCTAACATTTCACTTGCTAGAGCACGCCAATGTTATAGAATCTTTAAGCCAATTTTTAATCAATTTCATTAAATAAAATCAATTAAGCTGAAATGAAACTAAACCTGACTGCGGAATGACATAAAAACCAATAATATCTAATTATAACTCGGATCTGGGTTCACAAGTTCACGAGCTTCTAGAATTTCCACATATAGAGTTTGAAATAAGTACAAGTGTCTCGAGTCTCCAAAAGCAAATCCGAGCTGACATGCCTCGCGAACAGCTGGGACCAGCACCAAATTCTGCACAAGAAGTGCGGAGTGTAGTATGAGTACAACCGACCCAATGTACTTCGTAAGTGTCGAGCCTAACCTCGACGAGATAGTGACGAGGCTATGACAAGATACCCACGTAAATAAACCTGTGCAGATAACAATATACGTACAAGATGACAACAAATAAAGGCTAAATATGCACTATTGGGAGGGGACATGCGAAAGGGGTACAAGATACGATAACCACGGCAGGGAATAATAAGAAGAAACGGTCAATAAGCCTTTAACCAGCAAAACGGATATACATAATGAATAAAACTGCATAGCATCACCCTTCGTGTTTTTACTCTCAACCTCACTATGAAACGAAAATAACGGCACGGCATCACCCTTCATTCTTTTACTCTCACTCTCATCATAAATCAATAGATACGCCACGGCATCACCCTTCGTGCATTAACATTCAATTGTGGCACGGCATCACCCTTTGTGCATTAACACTCAAACATGGCACGGCATCACCCTGCGTGCATTAACACTCTCCCTTAACATATAGCAATGAACATATAACAATAGGGAGATGAAATAAGCAAGAACAAACTCTACATCGACAATGGTTCCACAAACCAACCTCAACTTCGGAAACAATACTTAATTATCATAGATAGTCCATAAATGCGGAAAGAACGATCAATTTAGTAATTAAACTAGTCTAAGCATGGATATCAAGATCAAAGAAAGTAATAAACTACAAGAAACAAGTCCCACCCACATACTCTAACCCAACAACAACACATAAATACTCGTCACCTCACATATACATTATACCCAACATCTAAACATGTAGCAAATAGGCAAACAAGTCTTAATCCCTCACGTTAAGGTTAACCACGACACTTATCTCACTCCAAAAAATTAACTCAAACCTCAACCACAGCTTTGTCGTTCAAACAAGCCTCCGAACCAACCAAATCTAGCAAATTATCAATCAAACCCCCAATTTACACCATGAAAATCCTAGATTTTTGGTTGAACTCTTATGAAATGTAACGGAAAATAGAAAGAAAATAGGTTAGAATCATATACCAACGAATTGGGGAAGAAGAGCTCTTGTGAAAATCGTCTCTTGGGTTCTCTAGGTTTGAAAATTTGAAAGAATGAGAAAATTCCCGTCTAACTCAGCTTTTGACCAGTTGCAGATGTCGCAATAGCGACCCGGGGTTCGCAATTGCGAACCCAGCAAATGCGAGATTTTCTTCGCAAATGCAAAGCCCCAGCATCTCTTCTACCATCGCATTTGCGATGATTTGTTTGCAATTGCGAACAGTGGCCATCCCACAAATGTGACCTATTGATCGCAATTGCGATCCATTGCTGAGCCAGCCATCTTCGCCTTTGCGAAGATTTTCTTCACAATTACAACCAAGACAGGAACCTGGGTTCCTCGCAATTGTGAACACTGACCTCGTAATTGCGAGGTCAGAGACCTACACCAGAACTGAAGCACACCAACATTTTTCCTAAGTCCAAACTCACTCTGCAGCCTATCCGAAACTCACCCGAGCCCTCAGGGCTCCAAACCAAACATGCACACAACTCCAAAAATATCATACGAACTTGCTCGTGCGATCAAATCGCCAAAATAACACCTAGAACTAGGAATCGGACATCAAATCAAATGAAATTTTTAAGAAAACTTTAGAATTGCTATTTTAACAACCACACGTCCAAATCACGTCAAACAAACTCCATTTCTTATCAAATTTCATAGACAAGTCATAAATATAGTAACGGTCCTATACCGGGATTCGAAACCAAAATACGGACCCGGTATCAACAAAGTCAAATATTGGTTAAACCTTTAAAGTCATTAAGCCTTTTAACTTTCAAATTTCGACAAAAAGTGATAACTCCAGCTAGGGAACTCCGAATTCGATTCCAAGCATACGCCCAAGTCCCAAATTATGATACGGACCCATCGGGACCGTCAAAATACGGATCCGAGTTTGTTTGCTCAAAATATTGATTGAAGTCAACTCTAATGGATTTTAAGGCAAAATTTCATATTTTATCAATTTCTAACATAAAAGCCTTTCGAAAAAATACCTGGACTGCGCACTCAAATCGAGGACATGTATAAAATGAGGTATAGCTGGACATGAATAAAATGAGGTATATCGGGACATGTATAAAATGAGGTATAGCTGGACATGTATACATATAATACAGAAGTGTATAAAAAAATTGAATTCATATTTAGTTCAATTCAAAATACTGTTGAATACATAATACAACTATGTACATGATCATATTAATACATAAATAAAGTAGAATACAAACATAGGAAATAAAACAGAATATAATAACTAAACATAGTTAAGTTTGAAATATATTAAATACAGTAAAATGTAGTGAATACAACCGGAAAAATAGTGAAAACAACCACTGAATTATGTTGAATATAGTTGTGATATGTATTAGTAGTAGAATACATAATACAATAATGCACAAGATCATACTAATACATAAATACAACAGAATACATATATTAACAGCATAACTTAAATACGGTTAGTATATTGAATCATAAGAATTTAAATACATGACACCCACGTAAATAAGTTAAAAATGAGTATTGAATCATGAGAATTCAAATACATAAGCATATAAAAAATAAATTGAATGTATTCTGAGTGACAGTTGCATTAAGACAAGAAGATATTCATGTATTCAAAACCAAAAAGTTTAAGTAAAACCATGATCAATTTAGTAATAAGCTGAAAATACAATCTGTATAATAGAAAATTAGTCTAAAACTATCTTCACAGAAGTATCCGATTTTGTGATTTGCCTAACAATCTTTTGGGCGCTTTATTGTCGCTTGTCGCATCAACATCTAACTTCCGCATAGCATAGTCCCAAAGGAGGACACCATATCTTTGACGGAGTAAATTAGCATCAAAGGTTATTTGTGGAACCAATCCATAAGTGCTCAAATATACTGCATATGTTGCAACATACATACCACAATCCCTGAAAAAGTAGATTGACAACAGTTAAATATAATGCATATATATAAGATTACAAATGATACAAGAATCAGAAAAAGGATTGAATGCATGCATGCTCCCAGATCTTTGTTGAGACACATTTGAAATAAACACAACATCAAAAGCGTCAATTTGTTCCTTGTCATTGTACGCTGGTTCACAGGACCAATCTATGCCTTGCTTGTCTCTGTAACAACCATTGATCGACAGGTACAGAGGTGTAAGCTTAGCAAGCTTCTCTATCTCAAAACTAACATAAGCATCATGACCTGCTGATCGGTAGGAGTCATAGACATTGATACATCTCTCTTTAAATGATACAACTACCAATATCCATTGAAGTTTGTCTTTCAAGTTGACTGGTATCAAGACATTGTCGACTGTATGCCATGGTACATTAACTAGCAATTTGTAGCCCTTTATGTATTCACATACAAGAAACAACTAAAAAGATAAAATATATGGTTAAAAATACAGATGAATACAATTAGGTTGAATACATGAATACAACATAGTACATTGATAATTACAACAATTACAACAAAAATTGTGAGTTATGGCAATAACTGTTGTTTTAAGTACAGACGGATACAATTAGGTTGAAAATACAGATGAATACACTTAGAATGAATGCATAACTAATTGATGAATAACATCAAAATGATACAACTAATAATGTATTTAAAATGTTATTGTATGAACTCAAATACATATAAATACATCTAAATACAAAAGTCAAAAATCACTGTACAAAATAAAAATCAGTGTATGCCTTATCGAATACATATAAATACATCTAAATACAAGAAGAAAAACTACTGTATAAACTAAAAATCAATGTATGCGGACTCGAATAGACATAAATACATCTACAATTACCTTGCCGTTCGTGTTTCCGAGCTACTTCCTTTAGCGACCGTTTTTCCCTTGCTCCCAAAAGCATCATCCATAAGTTTTCTTCTCTTTTTCACATCAGGAAGTGTTAATTTTTTCGAAGATTTCTCATCTTGACCTTGTTCCATAGAGTCATTGAGTATTTTTGTTCTCCTTTCGGTTTCAATGGTTGCTGATAAACCTGCAAATACAGGTTCCTCTTGAGTTATTTGCAAATTGAAATATGGCACTTTGAAATTGAGTGCTTTAGTGGGTATACCTTGGCTAACCCTCTTTGGAGTTGTTGAATTAGCCATTGAACAGGAAATTTCAAGTATTCTACAGAAAGCCTAACAATGGTAAATATTTTTTTAAAAAAACTTGTTGAAGAGAAACCGAAGAAGCTTTAACCTACTTTATTTATATTGGATGCAGAGGCAATGTCAAGGGGGCTTAATGCATTACATCATAACTTGTATTTTTGTGGATTTGGTCTACCTAAATGGAGCCCTAAAATCAACCATCTTGCATATGCTGATGACACAATTATATTCTCATCCTCAGATGCCATTTCTCTAAGATTGATTATGGAAGTGTTGAATTTATATGAAGCAGCTTCAGGCCGATTGATTAACAAATCCAAATCTGCTATCTATGTCCATCACTCAACAAGTGATGAGGTTGTGAGGAAGATTGAGAGAGTTACTAGAATAGGGAAAAAGGAGTTTTCATTCACTTATTGCCACGACCCAATTCCCAAACCCGGTCGTGATGGCGCCTCTCGTGAATACAAGGCCAGCCAACAAAATATAAATACATCTTTTAATAGTTACTTAGCATGAATAAGTATGAATCATGGATAATATAATCATAAGTGCAGAAGAAAAATGATAGAACAGGGAAACTATCCCGACTCAGCCCGAAATCGGGGTGTCACAAGTCACGAGCATCTATAAGAATGAAATCTCCACTTTACAATCTAGAAATACACTGAACAAAAATAATGAATAACATAGAAAGACGGTGGTGCTGCGAACGCTGGCAGTCACCTCGCTAAAACCTCTACAACTCTGCCTCCACGCAGCCAATACCCGCTACCGGGTGAACAAATACCTGCAACTGCACGCGAGGTGCAGGGAGTAAAGTGAGTACTCCAACTCAGTGAGTAATAAAAATAAATAATAACTGAGCAGCAAGAAACCACGTAAAGCAACCAAAGTACCGTATAGAAGCCGGGTACAATTTTCTGGAAAAAAATAGTGAAATTTGTAATATCTTTATAAATACCTTGGCTCAGTTCAAATCTCTTTTGAAAACGGTCTTTTCAATAATTACGAAAATGATTCCAAAACAGTTAGTGCTGATAAGCACAGAAAAATCCGCCCTCGGGCATAAATACCACAGTATAACAGGTGAAAAGGGCAAATAAATATGCAAGATGAACACATAAAAGTACGCCCCTCGGGCACATCTCAAATCAGTACCAGCCCCTCGGGCTCAATATCAATCGCTCAGAACAGTATCAGCCCCTCGGGCTGTCACGACCCAATTTCCAAACCCGGTCGTGATGGCGCCTCTCGTGAAGACAAGGCCAGCCAACTAACCCAAAATCCTTTCACTAACAATTATTAAACATAAACGAATAGGTGAATATAGCTTAACGAAAATAATAACCAGTATGTACAACCCAACACAACCCGACCGGGGTGTCACAAGTCACGAGCATCTAAAGAAACCTGAACACAACTACAGGGCCAATAATAATATATAAAGAAAAATTCTGGAAAATCAAAAGACAACATCCGGTGCCGCGAACGCTGGCGGTCACCTTGCTCAGCTACAATAGCCCTACCTTCAATCAGCTAATAACCCGCTACCGGGTGAACAATACCTGCAACTGCACGCGAGGTGCAGGGAGTAAAGTGAGTACTTCCAACTCAGTGAGTAATAAGAGTAAATAGTAACTGAGAGGCAAGAAATCACGTAAGAGCACTCCATCATGCTATATAGGACAGCACAACTCTTTGAGAAAACAGTAAAACTGTGAAAATCCTTTAGAAAATATCTGGCTCAGTTTAAAACCTCTTTTGAAAACATCTTTTTCCAACAGTCAAGCAAATGAATGCGTAATCAGATAGTGCAAGTCCGCACATAAGTCAACCCCTCGGGCACAGCACTCCACAAACAATTAACACTAGGGCGTCTGGTAAACAGTACAAGAAGTAGCATGGATGCCAGTGATATGAGAGTGCTGAATGTAATGACACGTAGTACAAACAGGAACCAATGCATGAATGCAATGCAATGCATATGACCGCTGCGGTGCGCAGCCCTAATCCATTTGGGTACCCGCGCTCACTGTGGGGGTTCAGACTCCGGAGGGGCTCCTACAGCCCAAGCGCAATATCATCATAGTATCGCTGCGGCGTGCAGCCCAATCCATCCTCAGTCCAGAACATGCAAATGAACCACTCGGGCAATGTCATGTAATAGCTTTTAACTCAAAACATCAGAAAAATGCAATTTAAGTCTTTAAACTTTAACAATATGACTGCACATTTCAAAACAGCGTTTAACTCAAGGCTGAAATCATTTAACATGCTAAGTTTTGTGAAAACAGTGATAATAATCCCTAAAGGATCCAAATAATCGGCATGAAGCCCAAAACATGGCAATCAACCCAAATCACGATAGCATCAAGTAGGTTTCAGTCAATTACGCAGTAAAATCAACAGCCGGGACGGACCAAGTCACAATCCCCAATGGTGCTCTACCCCACGCTCATACCTGGCGTGCAAGTCACCACAATACAGCACTATGATGTGCAAATCCGGGGTTTCAAACCCTCAGGATATCATTTACAAGTATTACTCACCTCGAACCGGCGAAATCCCTAGCTCGCGACACCTTTGCCCCTCAAACCGGCCTCCACGCGCGTCGAATCTAACCAAAATCAGAGCGAATACATCACAATATGCTAAGGGAACAATACCCAATCGAAAACAATCGAGAAATAGCAGGAACCTCGAAACTAGCAAAACCCGAGCCCTGGGCCCGCTTCTCGAAAAATTACGATATTCACATTACCGGATTCCTCGTCTCGCCACGAGTCCATACATACCAAGAACTCCCAAATCCGAGCTCAAATTGACCTATCAAATCCCAATTTGAAATATCAAAATCTCAATCCCTAGTTCATCAATTTAAGGCTTAATTCCATGAATTTCTAGGTTAATTTCACATACTAATCATGTTTTAGGTTCAGAAATCTTACCTCCATTAATTACCTGTCGAAATCCCCCTTCAATTCCGTCCAATAGCTCTCAAGCTCGCTTAAAAATGGTGGAAATAACATAGGCTTCGCGGAACAAAAAAATGAATATAAAACCCTTCTGGCTCCAGGGGTTTCTGCTTCTGCGGTCCCCACGCCCGCTTCCGCGATACCGCTTCTGCGGTTTCTGTCCGCTTATGCGGAATTTCATTAAAACTCAAGGGCCGCTTTTGCGACACAAATTTCCGCTTTTGCGGAAGCTCACCTCCTGGCCAAACCCGCTTCTGCGACCGCCTGTCCGTTTCTGCGAACTCGCTTAAGCGAAAAGTGTTCCGCTTCTGCGGAACTGCCCAACTCCACTCCAGACCGCTTTTGCGACCAAGATTACGCTTCTGCGGAACCGCTTATGCGGTCCATTTCCGCAGAAGCGAACATACCAGATACCAGCAAAATCTGCCATTTCCTCAACTTGAATTTCATCCCGATAGCCATCCGAAATCACCCCGAGGCCCCCGGGACCTCAACCAAAAGCACCAACATGTCTTAAAACCTCATCCAAACTGGTTCCAATCATCAAAACACATCAAACAACACTAAAATCATCAATTCTCATCGGATTCAAGCCTAAGTTCTTTAAAAACTTCCGAAACTCACATCTGATCAAAAACCTGACCAAACGATGTCCGAATGACCTGAAATTTTACACACATATCCAAAATCACCTAATGAAGCTACAGCAACTCTCGGAATTCCATTCTGACACTCGGATCAAAATCTCACCTAATCAACCGGAATTCGCCAAAATACTAACCTCGCCAATTCAAGCCTAATTCTATACCGGACCTCCAAAATCAATTCCGATCGCACTCCCAAGTCACAAATCATCCCCCGAAGCTAACCGAATCACCGGAAATCACATCCGAACCTTCCAACTCATAAATCAACGTTCGGTTGACTTTTCCAAACCAAACCTTCCTTAAAGAGACTAAGTGTCTCATTTCCTATCCAAACCAATTCAATTCGACTCTAACTCACCCGTTGCTGATAATAAAACATGAAAGAGCAATAAATGGGGGAAACGGGGCTATAAGACATGAGATGACGGGTCGGATCGTCACGTCCTCCCCAACCAACGCTCGTCCTCGAGCGTACCCTGAGTTGTACTAGAAGCAACCCAATAGCTGAATGACCTTACCAAGCATATACCTGGGGTGATCTCACGTCACCCTATCTCGTATAGGTCCGGCAACACAATATAGCCGAAATCTCACAGTCTTTTTAAACCATAAACCATAGAACCACATTGCACTTTTCGAAATTATACACAAGGTCAGGACCTCACATCTATACTCAGAATAAACCTGAACCAGTTGTAATAACCCATACCTGCAACCTCAGGTGAGATCATACGATATACCACATAATCCAAACACTCGAAACGGTAGCCTCTACTCACAGCAGTTGCCCATAATAACCAAATACCAATAGAAAACCTTTTATTAGCTAAAGTCTTATTCCAACACTTCCATATACTGTCAACAACAAATAAAACACGCGATAAACCGTAACCATTCCTCAGATCAACCATTCATGAAGCCACTTCCCTTTGACTAATATCACATCAGATTTCCGGGCCATACCTTGATATTATCGCTCTAACAAGCTGCATTCAATTCTGTTCGTATTCATTAATGACTCTAAGGATCACCTCGAATCCAACACACCACTCTGGTGATATGATACCTCAATACAGGCCTAAGCCACAACTTGCATAATACGCGTACCAACAAGAAACGACCTGAATATACTCAAATCATGAAAATAACTCAAACAAAAGAGCTGTACCTCAAGCTCATCAGTACCATCACAACACAAGGCTGAGACCCCGTCTCACATCATAGAAATAGAACACCTGAATCTACCCCGAAAGGTCATAACTCAACGCAGCCTCGCTACAATGCTCGATCCTATCCAAACACTGTTACACATGGAGCACCTCAAGACACTGTGATCAAAATTCGACAGCCACACACAATTTGATGTCTGAAACCAAGGCAATTCATTGCACCCACGGTGAAATAAAAAACATACGACACGCCACCTGATAGGTCATAACCCACACTCCATTTACCGAGCAACATCCAATTACTCTTCCCGCTCAACTTCCACTATGAATTCCCAATAGATTTGCACCACGTGTGCCCATAACCAACAAATCATAACGCCTCACAGCACAGAAAAAGCAACTCATAGATCTCCCCAGATCACTAACAAGTTCAATAACGATCGAATCCACCTGTCCCTCAACAATACAACTCAAGACTAACCAAGCTAACTCAAGCTAAATACGTAGCCACATTGGCCTGCCAACGAACTCAATACCAGAAGCCTGAAGCTGCTCTTTCCACTACTGTAACTCCTGCCAGAGCCGTACGATACGGTGCCCGGCACCAAATAAATACCGAAATCCGCCATCTCACCCGGCGACATGCCCGACCACAAAAAAAAAGCATCCGAAAAGTCACTCAATACCGGAATTGAATCAATGGTAGAAACCTCTGCACTGACATCCATCACGAATGCCCCATTAAGAAAAGCAATCCTTCTCAGCCGTCCGCTGCATCTTTTGAAATATATACCACTCTGCAAGAACATAATCCAATGCACCTTGCCGCTCAACCCGTGGCTTTTCCGGCATAGCCCGTAGCACAATAGTCTAGAATAACCCAACACTGAGACAACCAACCTACAATCCAATATCATATCCAAAATTTGGCATACCAAGCAAAGAAAGATCCACTCGGACCTCTAATTCCCAATAACCGCTAAACGGTGCCGATACACACGATTTACAACAACTGGATAGCCTGAACACGAGAACTCCTAGTCTCCAACTCCATATAGCACACAAATCACTATACCTGATCCCAAATTGCGCCGTACGAATACATATCACACCTCAAGTACCCAATCATCCCACGAAAGGTATTCTAAAGTTTCCCTGTGCCATCAAACAAACTCAGATATCAACAGTCGATCCCAAATGCCGCAACACTACCGAAGTATTATCAGTTTACATCACATTGCCCTTTTACTGGAACATATACCCCCGTCGAATCACTATGGTTGGCAATACCATTTTCCTTAATCATTTGAAGATCGATTCTTTAATCACCTGCAGCTGCCCGTGCTGCATAAGAATTTAATGACTTTCCATTATGAACAGAACCGTAACCTTACACACACAAATCCCAATCCTCCACCACATATCGCATATACCATACCACACTAGTATAACATGAGAACTCCATCTCCCTTCCTAACCACAAACATCTACGTACTCCACTAGTCAAGAACTCTCCATCAATCCCATCAAGAAGAGAAATCATTACACATTCCATGCTTCGCATGCCCATAGGCAATTTATACGCCTCTAAACCACGGTAAAACTTATCAAGAACTCTCCCCCAATTCCATTGCACAAGCTAAACTGCCAGGACTGAATCCTTCTACCCGAACCAAGCTAAGCAAGCTGTCAGAACTCAAGAGCCTTGCTGCACAATACCTGTAAAAGCCCATTACCTCGAACACATACGAAGAATTAATCACATCCTTACCATACCAATTCGGTCTACTATCAAGCTATTCTATCTATCTAATTTCCCTTTTTGATTCATCATCCACTTGATATTTCTCCCTCGCTGTAGCATCACAATGCCTCAATCCAAGCATACCACACGAGACTCGAACATAAGACCACATTGTCTAAGACCCATAGGCCACTGAATACTCTCTCAATTGTTTCCCAGAAATACCACATTCCAGAATACTTCACTCTGAGAACTTTTTACGAATCTAAATTCGCTTCCTTTACTTTCCAGGTATCGACATATAGGATCCCATGATCAACATAAAAATACCACAAGTCTTGACATTTTCTATTGAAACACTGTCTTTAGTCACATACACCACCTTAAAACATCTGAATGCTACATGTAGATTCTTGAACACATTAAAACCATTCTCGAGAGTCATTCTCTCTTATTCATCTGCAAATTACCTGATTTACGAACAGAACCACTCATGCTTTATTGACACTCCGATACCGTAAAATGAGACCCTCATCCCAATACAACCAAGCAACTTCCTGCTCTATGCACCGAGCATTCTTTACCAACAACAACTCTAGACATTCCGAAATTCTTATACCCTATGGAACATAATATAACCTTTATCGAAATTTTGCTTCACTCGCCCATCCTCGGCTCAATTTCTGCAACTAGAACAGATTCGCCAGCATACCTCGAGACGTAACCAACATAGCACATAACCGTGCAATCAGCTAGTCAACAGCAACCTCCCCAACTTGGCTCGAAGCCATATATCAAGACACACTTGACAACTCATAACACTTTTACTCTAATGATGCCATAATGTCATAGTGAGATTGAACTCAAATCATCTACAAGTTTGTGAAAACACGGGTCATCTAGTACTGAAATCCTCTACAACCCTCGCATTTATCCCCACATCAACTGAGTCCACTCTCTTAAGCGACCCGAATTTTTAAATTTCAACACATACCCTTCAATTACACATGAGATCTTCTAACATACACGTAAGGACCATACCACTCAAGGACACTCCGCAGGAGATGATCCACCTGCTCCACCTCAATTTAGTATTTTAGCACACCTTCCACCATCACATACGTTACACAGTCAATTTAGTCTTCCTGCGTCTGAACTCATACCGCCACATGTAATGCACTTTACTTACCAACTAGGAGACACGAAAATATTTTTCACGCGCCCTTAATTCGGGCTACACATCAAATCACAATAGGAATCGAACACTTAACAGTTCATCTATTATCCAACAGACCTCTTCGTCACTACCAAGTCATATAGATGCATCTCACAATTCTAACATATTCAGCACATGGATATCCAACCGCCATTCCGGCTAATAAGGACATTACCGAACATATAAGTTCAAAACACTTGCTCACACAATCAGCACCTCAGTGCTCAAGCCATAGGCAAAGATCCGGCCTCAAGTCCTCCAGACTGGCCCAACATACTCACGAAGATCACATCTCGCCCCTCGATCGGGGAATCACAAACCATCAAGGCACATATAATACTGAGCGCTCACGTGCGCATACAGACGTGTGGAAGGAATTTCAAGAGTTATATCTCAAGCTGAATCAAGTACGCACGATAAGAATTCCAAGGAGGTGAAGTTTTCCTAAAGGTTCTGCAGCCTCTCGAGGATAAATACAGACGTCTCCGTACCGGTCCGCGAGACTCTACTAAACCTGCTCATGACTCGTGAGACCTAGTAACCTAGGCTCTGATACCAACTTGTCACGACCCAATTTCCAAACCCGGTCGTGATGGCGCCTCTCATGAAGACAAGGCCAGCCAACTAACCCAAAATCCTTTCACTAACAATTATTAAACATAAACGAATAGGTGAATATAGCTTAACGACAATAATAACTAGTATGTACAACCCAACACAACCCGACCGGGGTGTCACAAGTCACGATCATCTAAAGAAACCTGAACACAACTACAGGGCCAATAATAATATATAAAGAAAAATTCTAGAAAATCAAAAGACAACATCCGGTGCCGCGAACGCTGGCGGTCACCTTGCTCAGCTACAATAGCCCTACCTTCAATCAGCTAATAACCCGCTACCGGGTGAACAATACCTGCAGCTGCACGCGAGGTGCAGGGAGTAAAGTGAGTACTTCCAACTCAGTGAGTAATAAGAGTAAATAGCAACTAAGAGGCAAGAAATCACGTAAGAGCACTCCATCATGCTATATAGGACAGCACAACTCTTTGAGAAAACAGTAAAACCGTGAAAATCCTTTAGAAAATATCTGGCTCAGTTTAAAACCTCTTTTGAAAACATCTTTTTCCAACAGTCAAGCAAATGAATGCGTAATCAGATAGTGCAAGTCCGTACGTAAGTCAGCCCCTCGGGCACAGCACTCCACAAACAATTAACACCAGGGCGTCTGATAAACAGTACAAGAAGTAGCATGGATGCCAGTGATATGAGAGTGCTGAATGTCATGACACCTAGTACAAACCGGAACCAATGCATGAACGCAATGCAATGCATATGACCGCTGCGGTGCGCAGCCCGATCCATTTGGGTACCCGCGCTCACTGTGGGGGTTCAGACTCCGGAGGGGCTCCTACAGCCCAAGCGCAATATCATCATAGTATCGCTGCGGCGTGCAGCCCAATCCATCCTCAGTCCAGAACATGCAAATGAACCACTCGGGCAATGTCATGTAATAGCTTTTAACTCAAAACATCAGAAAAATGCAATTTAAGTCTTTAAACTTTAAAAATATGACTGCACATTTAAAAACAGGGTTTAACTCAGGGCTGAAATCATTTAACATGCTATGTTTTGTGAAAACAGTGATAATAATCCCTAAAGGATCCAAATAATCGGCACGAAGCCCAAAACATGGCATTCAACCCAAATCACGATAGCATCAAGTAGGTTTCAGTCAATTACGCAGTAAAATTAACAACCGGGACGGACCAAGTCACCATCCCCAACGGTGCTCTACCCCATGCTCGCTATCCGGCGTGCAAGTCACCACAATACAGCACTATGATGTGCAAATCTGGGGTTTCAAACCCTCAGGATATCATTTACAAGTATTACTCACCTCGAACCGGTGAAATCCCTAGCTCCGACGCCTTTGCCCCTCGAATCGGCCTCCACGCGCGTCGAATCTACCCTAAATCAGAGCGAATACATCACAATATGCTAAGGGAACAATACCCAATCGAAAACAATCGAAAATTAGCAAGAATATCGAAACTAGCAAAACTCGAGCTCCGAGCCCGCTTCTCGAAAAATTACAAAATTCACATTACCGGATTCCTCGTCTCGCCACGAGTCCATACATACCAAGAACTCCCAAATCCGAGCTCAAATGACCTATCAAATCCCAATTTGAAATATCAAAAACTCAAGCCCTAGCTTTACCCCTTTTTGAAGAATTTCAACCAATTTCCATGTTAAATCTATCAAAGTTCCATGTATTTAGGCCAAGGGACTTACCTCCAATCACGCCTAGTCAAATCCCCCTTCAATTCCGTCCAATAGCTCCCAAGCTCGCTTAAAAATGGTGGAAATAACATAACCCTCGCGGAACAAAATGAATATAAAACTCCTACTGGCTTCAGGGGTTTCCGCTTCTGCGGTCCTCACGCCCGCTTCCGCGCAACCGCTTCTGCGGTTTTTGTCCGCTTATGCGGAATTTCATTAAAACTCAAGGGCCGCTTTTGCGACACAAATTTCCGCTTTTGCGGAAGCTCACCTCCTGGCCAAACCCGCTTCTGCGACCGCCTGTCCGCTTCTGCGGACTCGCTTAAGCGAAAAGTGTTCCGCTTCTGCGGAACTGCCCAACTCCACTCCAGACCGCTTTTGCGACCAAGATTACGCTTCTGCGGAACCGCTTATGCGGTCCATTTCCGCAGAAGCGAACATACCAGATACCAGCAAAATCTGCCATTTCCTCAACTTGAATTTCATCCCGATAGCCATCCGAAATCACCCCGAGGCCCCCGGGACCTCAACCAAAAGCACCAACATGTCTTAAAACCTCATCCAAACTGGTTCCAATCATCAAAACACATCAAACAACACTAAAACCATCAATTCTCATCGGATTCAAGCCTAAGTTCTTTAAAAACTTCCGAAACTCACATCTGATCAAAAACCCTACCAAACGATGTCCGAATGACCCGAAATTTTACACACATATCCAAAATCACCTAACGAAGCTACAACAACTCTCGGAATTCCATTCCGACCCTCGGATCAAAATCTCACCTATCAACCAGAATTCGCCAAAATACTAACCTCGCCAATTCAAGCCTAATTCTACACCGGACCTCCAAAAAAATTTCCGATCGCACTCCCAAGTCACAAATCATCCCACGAAGCTAACCAAATCACCGGAAATCATATCCGAACCTTCCAACTCATAAATCAACGTTCGGTTGACTTTTCCAAACCAGACCTTCCTTAAAGAGAGTAAGTGTCTCATTTCCTATCCAAACCAATTCAATTCGACTCTAACTCACCTGTTGCTGATAATAAAATATGAAAGAGCAATAAACGGGGGAAACGGGGCTGTAATACCTGTGATGACGGGTCGGGTCGTCACACGGGCACAGTATCAGTCACACAGTACAACATCAGCCCCTCGGGCTCACTCTCAAATAACATGGGTACCCGCGCTCACTGTGGGGGTGCAGACTCCGGAGTGGCTCCTACAACCCAAGCGCTATATCATCATAAGGCCTGAAAGCCTGTACATATCAACATGAGGCCTGAAAGCCTTCTCACAATACACTCGAGGCCTGGAAGCCTCCTCACATATCACTCGAGGCTTGAAAGCCTCATCACATATCACTCGACATATCCTCACATATGGCCCCCGGCCTCAATCAGTCCAAAAATAATCATAAGCCCCTCGGGCATCAGTAAAACAATAATGCTCAGCTCAAACAATAGTTCAATATCAGTTAAAAACTCAAGGTTGAGTAAAAATATAGCTGGAAACAGTATAATTCAAATGGACTGAGTTCAAATAATATTTCAAATGGTGAGGAAAGAGTGATAAAAATCCCTGAAGGGGTTCAAATAATTGGCACGAAGCCCAAATATGGCAATCAACCCAAATCATGATAATATCCAATAAGTTTCAGTCAAACACGCGGTAAAATCAACAACCGGGACGGACCAAGTCACAATCCCCAACGGTGCTCTACCCCACGCTCGCTATCCGGCGTGCAAGTCACCTCAATATAGCACTACGGTGTGCAAATCCGGGGTTTCAAACCCTATTGATATCATTTACAATCATTACTCACCTCGAACCGGTGAAATCTCTAGCTCGCGACGCCTTTGCCCCTCAAACCGGACTCTATGCGCGTCGATTCTAACCAAAATCAGAGCAAATACATCACAATATGCTAAGGGAACAATACCCAATCGAAAACAATCGAAAAATATCAAAAATCTCAAAATTAGCAAAACCCGAGCCCCGGGCCCACTTCTCAAAAAATCAGGAAATTAACATCACCGGATTCCTTATCTCGCCACAAGTTCATACATACCAAGAACTCTCAAATCGGAGCTCAAATGACCTATCAAGTGCCCAAATCAAATTTCAAATTCTCAAGCCCTAGTTCTTCAATTTTAGGCTTAATTCCCATGAATTTCTAGATGGATTTCACAATAAGAACGAGTTTTAAGTTCAAAAATCTTACCTCCAATCGATTCTCCTTGAATCCCTCTTCAATTTCCTCCAAAAAGCTCTCAAAAAGACCAACAATGGAGTAAATGAGCCCCAAAATCGCGGATGAAATGTTTTAAAACATTCTGCCCAGGTCACTGTAGCTAACTCTATGCGATCGCATCCTTGCCTCCGCGATCGCATAGTACAAAAAAAATTCCAGCCTCCAAAATACCTTATGCGATCGCAACATATGCTCTGCGATCGCAATGCATCAACACCTAACACTGTGCGATCGCAACCCACTATATGCGATCGCATTGAACAATTCAACATCCCCTAAAAATCCTTCTATGCGATCTCATGACTCCCTCTGCGATCGCATAGAACAAAAGTTCTCTGCAAATTTTCTGCTGCATTTTTACAACTCCAAACTTCCCGATAGCCATCCGAAATCACCCCGAGGCCCCCGGGACGTCAACCAAAAGCACCAACATATCCCATAACATCATTCAAACTTTCTCCAATCATCAAAACAGCTCAAACAACATCAAATTACTCAAAACTCATCGAATTCAAGCCTAAGTTTCTCAAAACTTCCGAAATGCACTTTCGATCAAAAACCCGACCAAACGACGTCCGAATGACCTGAAAATTTGCACACATATCCAAAGTCACCTAACGAAGCTACAGCACCCTCGGATCAAAATCTCACCCATCAACCGGAATTCGCCAAAATACTAACTTCGCCAATTCAAGCCTAATTCTACACCGGACCTCCAAAATCAATTCCGATCACACTCCTAAGTCACAAATCACTTCGCGAAGCTAACCGAATCACCGAAAATCACATCCGAGCCTTCCAACTCATAAATCAATGTCCGGTTGACTTTTCCAACTTAAGCCTTCTTAAAAGAGACTAAGTGTCTCATTTTCTACCAAAACCAATCCAAATCAACTATAACACACCAAATACTGATAATGAAACATGAAGAAGCATAAAATGGGGGAAACAGAGTGGTAACTCATGAGATGACGGGTCGGGTCGTCACATCCTCCCCAACTTAAACCAACGCTCGTCCTCGAGCGTACTCAGAGTTGTCCTAGAAGCCAACCAACAGCTGAATAACCTTACCAAGGGTGATCCCACGTCACCCTATCTCATATAGGTCCGATAACACATTTTAACCGAAATTACACAATCCAGTCTAGCCCATAAATCATAGAACTACCTTTTCACTTCTGAAACCATCATTACAATCAAAACCTCACACCTCTACTTTGAATAGTCCGAACCAGCTGTAATAACCCATACCTGCAACCTCAGGTGAAATCATATTATATACTACATCATCCAAGCACCCGAAACAATAGCTTCTATTCACAGCAGCTGCCCACAACAACCAAATGCCGATAGAAAATCCCTTATTAGCTAAAGTCTTATTCCAACACTTTCATATACTGCCAACGATGAATGGGACACGCAGCAAACCATAACCATTTCTCAGATCAACCACTCATGAATCCACTTCCCTTTTGACTAATACCACAACAGATTTCCGAGCCAAACCTCGATATTATCCTTCCAACAAGCTGAAATCAAATCTGTTCATATTCATTAATGACCCCAACGATCACCTCGAATCCAACACATCACTCTGGTGATATGACACCTCAATACAGGCCTAAGACACAACTTGCATAATACACGCACCAATAAGAAACGGTCTAAACATACTCAATCATGAAAAATGACTCAAACGAAAGAGCTGTACCTCAAGCTCATCAGTACCATCACAACACAAGGCTGAGACCCTGTCTCACATCATAGAAATAGAACACCTGAATCTACACCGAAAGGTCATATCTCCACGTGGCCTCGCCATAATGCGCGATCCTATCCAAACACTATTACACATGAAACGCCTCAAGTCACTATGCTCAAAATCGACAGCCACGACCAATTTGGTGTCTGAAACCAAAGCAATTCATTACACCCACGGTGATTCAAATAACCTACGACACGCAACCCGATAGGTCATAACCAATACTCCATCTACCGAGCAACACCCAATTACTCTTCCCGCTCGACCTTCACTATGAATCCCCGGCAGAACCACACCACATGTGCCCATAACCAACAAATCATAACGTCTCAAACACCGAAAAGCAAGTCAAGCTGAATACATAGCCACGTCAGCCTACCAACGAACTCATTACCAATGAGCTTGAAGTTGCTCCTTCCACTACTACAACTCCTGCCGGAGCCGTACCATACGGTGCCCGACACCAAATCAATATCGAAATCCACAACCTCGCCTGGCGACATGCCCAGCCACAAGAAACGCATCCGAAAAGTCCCTCAATACCAGAACTGAACCAATGGTAGAAACCTCTGCACTGACATCCATCACGAAGGCCCAATTAAGAAAAGCAATCCTCCCCCAACCATCCGTTGGTCTTTGGAGTACATACCACTCTGCTAGAACATAATCCGATGCACCTCGCCACTCAACCCGTGGCATTTTCTAGCATAGCCCATAGTGTAATAGTCTAGAATAACCCAACGCTGAGACAGCCAGTCCACACCCCAACATCATATCAAATCTAACATACCAAGCAAAGAAAGGTCCACTCGGGCCTCCAAATCCCAATAGCCGCTAACGGTACCAATACACACGATCCACAACCACTACATAGTCTGTACCTGAGAACTCCCAGTCTCCAACTCCATATAGCACACGAATCACCATACCTGGTCCCGAATTCCGCCGTATGAATACATATCACACCTCAAGTACCCAATCATTCCCCGAAATATATTCTGAAATTTCCCCTATGCCATCAACTTAATCACATTGCCTTTTTTTTTTTCTGAAACATATACCCTCGTCAAATCACTATGATTAGCAATACCATTTCCTTAGTCATCTGAAGATTATTCACCCTAATCATCTGAAGCTCGATCCTCTAATCACCTAAAACTGCCCGTGCTGCTTAAGAATTTAATGACTCACCATTCAGAACTGAACCGTAACCTTACACACACGAATCCCAATCCTCCACAACCTATCGCTTATACCATACCACACTAGGATAACATGAAAACTCCATCTCCCTTTTCCTAACCACAAACATCTACGTACTCAACTAGTCAAGGACTTCCATTGATCCCATCTAAAAGAAAAATCATTACACACTCCATGCTCCGCATGTTCGCAGAAAATATACACCTCCAAACCACGATTAAACCCAACAAGGATTTTCTCCTAATTCCATTTGCACAAACTAAACGGTCAGGACTGCATCCTTCTAACTAGACCAAATAACAAGCTATCAGAACAAAAGAGCTTTTCTGCAAAATACCTGTAAGGGCTTATTACGTCGAACACATACAAAGAATTAATCATATCCTTACCATACCGATTCGGTCCACTATCAAGCTATTCCATCTATCTAATTTCCCTTTTGATTCACCATCTACTTGATATTTCTCCCTTGCTGTAGCATCATAACGCCTCGACCCAGGCTTACCACACGAGACTCGAACATAAGACCATATTGTCTAAGACCCGTAGGCCACTGAATACTCTCTCAACTGTTCCCAGAAATACCACATTCCAGAATACTTTACTCCGAAGATCTTCCTGCGAATCTGAATTCGTTACCTTTACTTTCCAGATGCCGATACATAGGATCCCATAATCAACATAAAAATACCACAAGTCTTGACCTTTTCCAATGAAAACACAGTCTCTAACCACATACACAACCTTAAGACACCTGATTGTTACATGTAGAATCTTGAACACATTAAAACCATTATTGAGAGTCATTTACTTCTTATTCGAACTGCAATTTACCTGATCAAATGGACATAACCACCCGTGCCTCATTAGCACTCTGACACCGCAGGATATGACCTCATTCCAATACAAACAAACATCTCCCTGCTCCATGCACCGAGCATTATTTGCTAATAACACTCTAGACATTCTGTGATTCTCATACTCTATAAGGCGTAGTATGACCTCTGCCATAATTTTTCCTTTACTCTAGCCATAGCTAACTCACTCGCACGCCCCAAACTGGAACCAACATAGCACCTAACCGTGCAATCAGCTAATCAACAGCAACCTCCCCAACTTGGCTTGAAGCCATATATCAGGACACACTCGATAGCCTATAACATTTTTACTCTAATGATGCCACGATACCATAGTGAGATTAAACTCAAATCATCTACAAGTTTGTGAAAAACATAGATCATTTAGTACTGAAATCCTCTGCAAATATTGCATTCATCCCCACATCAGTTGAGTCCACTCTCTTAAGTGACCCGAATTTTTAAATTTCAACTCGTACTTTTCAATTACACATGAGATCTTCTAACATACACATAAGGATCATATCACTTAAGAACACTCCGCAGGAGATAACCCACCTGCTTCGCCTCAATTTAGTATTTCAGCATACCTTCAACCGTCATACACATTACACAGTCGTTTAGTCTTCCAGGGCCTGAACTCATACCGCCACATGAAATGCACTTCTCTCACCAACTAGGAGACACAAAAATATTCACCACGCGCCCACAACTCGGGGATACACATCAAATCACTATAGGAATTTAACACTTAACAGTTCATCTATTATCCAGCAGACTTCTTCGTCACCACCAAGTCATATAAATACATCTCGCAGTACTAACATACTCATCACATGAATATCCAATCGCCATTCCGGCTAATAGGAACAATACCGAACATATAAGTTCAAAACACTTGCTCACACAATCAGCACCTCAGTGCTCAAGCCATAGGCAAGATCCGGCCTCAAGTCCTCCAGACTGGCCCAACATCAATCTCACAAAGATCACATCTCGCCCCCTGATCAGGGAATCACAAGCTATCGAGGCACATATAATACTGAGCGCTCATTTGCGCATACAGACGTGTGGAAGGAATTTCAAGATTTATATCTCAAGCTGAATCAAGTACGCACGATAAGAATTCCAAGAATGTGAAGGTTTCCTAAAGGTTCTGCAGCCTCCCGAGGAGAAATACAGGCGCCCACGTACCGCTCCGCGAGACTCTACTAAACCTGCTCATGACTCGTGAGACCTAGTAACCTAGGCTCTGATACCAACTTGTCACGACCCAATTCCCAAACCCGGTCGTGATGGCGCCTCTCGTGAAGACAAGGCCAGCCAACAGAACAACAATACCTCTTTTAACAGTTACTTAGCATGAATAAGTGTGAATCATGGATAATATAATCATAAGTGCGGAAGAAAAATGATAGAACAGGGAAACTATCCCGACTCAGCCCGAAATCGGGGTGTCACAAGTCACGAGCGTCTATAAGAATGAAATCTCCACTTTACAGTCTAGAAATACACTGAACAAAAATAATGAATAATATAGAAAGACGGTGGTGCTGCGAACGCTGGCAGTCACCTCGCTAAAACCTCTAAAACTCTGCCTCCACGCAGCTAATACCCGCTACCGGGTGAACAAATACCTGCAACTGCACACGAGGTGCAGGGAGTAATGTGAGTACTCCAACTCAGAGAGTAATAAAAATAAATAATAACTGAGCAGCAAGAAACCATATAAAGCAACCAAAGTGCTGTATAGAAGCCGGGTAAAATTTTCTGAAAAAAAAAATAGTGAAATTTGTAATATCTTTATAAATACCTTGGCTCAGTTCAAATCTCTTTTGAAAACGGTCTTTTCAATAATTACAAAACGATTCCAAAACAGTTAGTGCTGATAAGCACAGAAAAATCCGCCCTCGGGCATAAATACCACAGTATAACAGGTGAAAAGGGCAAATAAATATGCAAGATGAACACATAAAAGTACGCCCCCTCGGGCACATCTCAAATCAGTACCAGCCCCTCGGGCTCAATATCAATCGCTCAGAACAGTATCAGCCCCTCGGGCACAGTATCAGTCACATAGTACAACATCAGCCCCTCGGGCTAACTCTCAAATCACATGGGTACCCGCGCTCACTGTGGGGGTGCAGACTCCGGAGGGGCTCCTACAGCCCAAGTGCTATATCATCATAAGGCCTGAAAGCCTGTACATATCAACATGAGGCCTGAAAGCCTTCTCACAATACACTCGAGGCCTGGAAGCCTCCTCACATATCGCTCGAGGCCTGAAAGCCTCCTCACATATCGCTCGAGGCCTGAAAGCCTCCTCACATATCACTCGACATATCCTTACATATGGCCCTCGACCTCAATTAGTCCAAAAATAATCATAAGCCCCTCGGGCATCAGTAAAACAATAATGCTCAGCTCAAACAATAGTTCAATATCAGTTAAAAACTCAAGGTTGAGTAAAAATATAGCTGAGTTCACGAAACAGTACAATTCAAATAGACTGAGTTCAAATAATATTTCAAATGGTGAGGAAGAGTGATAAAAATCCCTGAAGGGGTTCAAATAATTGGCACGAAGTCCAAATATGGCAATCAGCCCAAATCATGATAATATCCAATAAGTTTCAGTCAAATACGCGGTAAAATCAACAATCGGGACGGACCAAGTCACAATCCCCAACGGTGCTCTACCCCACGCTCGCTATCTGGCGTGCAAGTCACCTCAATATAGCACTACGGTGTGCAAATCCGGGGTTTCAAACCCTCAGGATATCATTTACAATCATTACTCACCTCGAACCGGTGAAATCTCTAGCTCGCGACGCCTTTGCCCCTCAAACCGGCCTCCACGCGCGTCGAATCTAACCAAAATCAGAGCGAATACATCACAATATGCTAAGGGAACAATACCCAATCGAAAACAATCGAAAAATATCAAAAATCTGAAAATTAGCGAAACCCGAGCCTCGGGCCCACTTCTCGAAAAATCAGGAAATTAACATCACCGGATTCCTTATCTCGCCACGAGTTCATACATACGAAGAACTCTCAAATCCGAGCTCAAATGGCCTATCAAGTGCCCAAATCAAATTTCAAATTCTCAAGCCCTAGTTCTTTCAGTTTTAGGCTTAATTCCCATGAATTTCTAGATGGATTTCACAATAAGAACGAGTTTTAAGTTCAAAAATCTTACCTCCAATCGATTCTCCTTGAATCCCTCTTCAATTTCCTCCAAAAAGCTCTCAAAAAGACCAACAATGGAGTAAATGAGCCCCAAAATCGCGGATGAAATGTTTTAAAACATTCTGCCCAGGTCATTGTAGCTAACTCTATGCGGTCGCATCCTTGCCTCCGCGATCGCATAGTACAAAAAAATTCCAGCCTCCAAAATACCTTATGCGATCGCAACATATGCTCTGCGATCGCAATGCATCAACACCTAACACTGTGCGATCGCAACCCACTATATGTGATCGCATTGAACAATTCAACATCCTCTAAAAATCCTTCTATGCGATCACATGACTCCATCTGCGATCGCATAGAACAAAAGTTCTCTGCAATTTTCTGTTGCATTTTTACAACTCCAAACTTCCCGATAGCCATCCGAAATCACCCCGAGGCCCCCGGGACCTCAACCAAAAAGCACCAACATATCCCATAACATCATTGAAACTTGCTCCAATCATCAAAACACCTCAAACAACATCAAATTACTCAAAACTCATCGAATTCAAGCCTAAGTTTCTCAAAACTTCCGAAATGCTTTTTCGATCAAAAACCCGACCAAACGACGTCCGAATGACCTAAAAATTTGCACACATATCCAAAATCACCTAACGAAGCTACAGCAACTCTCGGAATTCCATTCCGACCCTCGGATCAAAATCTCACCCATCAACCGGAATTCGCTAAAATACTAACTTCGCCAATTCAAGCCTAATTCTACACCGGACCTCCAAAATCAATTCTGATCACACTCCTAAGTCACAAATCACTTTCCAAAGCTAACCGAATCACCGAAAATCACATCCGAGCCTTCCAACTCATAAGTCAACGTCCGGTTGACTTTTCCAACTTAAGCCTTCTTAAAAGAGACTAAGTATCTCATTTTCTACCAAAACCAATCCAAATCAACTATAACACACCAAATACTGATAATAAAACATGAAGAAGCATAAAATGGGGGAAACGGAGCGATAACTCATGAGACGACAGGTCGGGTCGTCACACTTATCTTGGTTGCCCTATATTCTACTCAAGGAGAAGGATGGACTACTATGAGGGCTTAATTACTAAGGTAATGGACAGACTCCAAACCTGGAGAGGGAAATTGTTATCCATTGGTGGTAGAGCTGTGCTAATCAATAGTGTTTTGCAAACCATGCCTACTCACCTGCTGTCTGCAGTGAACCAACCTGCATATGTTATCAACAAGTTGCACAAACTTTTTGCGAGATTCTTTTGGAGCAGTTCCATAGAGGGTAGATCTAGAGACTGGGCTTCATGGGATACTCTTTGCTTACCTAAAGAAGATGGAGGAGTAGGATTTCGATCATTACATGACATCTCCAAGGCCCTCTTCTGTAAACTATGATGGAATTTCAGGACCAAACCATCCTTGTGGACCTTCATGAGCCAGAAATATTATAAAAAGATGAATGTCATTATTGTGCCTTGGAGACATGGTTCTCATGTATGGAGAAAGATGTTTGAATGTAGAGACCTTGTGGAGCATGAAATCCTTTGGAAATTGAAAATGGGATCATCCCTTTTTTGGTTTGACAATTGGACGGGGTTGGGATCTCTATACTTTGTGACACTTGCAGATTTTATTGTTGATGAAAATATTCAAAATGTAAATGATGTAGTTATTGGAGGACAGTGGGATGAGGAGCAGATAAGAGCAATTCTTCCTGATGATCTAGCATCCTATATTCTAGATAGTATACCATGTCCTGTTAACTCAGAAGAATTGGACAAACCTATTTGGAGTTTAGAAACAACAGGGCAGTTTACAGTTAAGTCTGCTTGGGAGTACTTAAGAAGGAGAAAGGACACATCAATATCATATTCTAATATTTGGGTTAAAGGATTGCCCTTTAAAATTTTCTTCTTCATGTGGAAGTTATGGAAAGGGAAACTACCACTGGATGATGCATTGAGAAGGATGAGTTACTTCATGCCTTCAAAATGTTGGTGTTGCATAATGCCTAATAAAGAGTCAGTAGGCCATGTGTTCTTCAGATCGTACACAACCACAAGAGTTTGGTCCTACTTTTTCTCTTATGCTGGGCTATCACTGGAGGGGCTAAATTTGCAACAAGCTATAGTGAAGTGTTGGACTTTGAAAGTGATTCCTAGACTAAAGCCTGTCTTTCTCGCCTTGCCTTGTATAATTGTTTGGGAATTATGGAAAAGGAGGAATAGCAACAAACATGGGGAGCCAGTGTCAACTAACAGGGTGGTCTATCAGGTGTGCACAACTATACAATCACTCATTAAGGTGAGGAAGCCTGGGATTGCTCATGTGCCATTCAGATGGCCTGATATCCTTTATATGATGGAAAACTACACTCCTCAACTGAAGGTTAACAAAGTGTTATGGGAATTTCCAATGCAAGGGTGGACAAAGATCAACACTGATGGGGCCTCGAGGGGTAATCCAGGAAGAAGCTCAATTGGCTATTGTTTGAGGAATGATCAGGGTGATCTGCTGTATGCGTGTGGAAAGGAAATTCAAGAGGTGACAAATACGCAAGCAGAAGCTATGGCTATACTGGAGGCTTTAAAGTATAGCATTGCCAATGATATAACTAATATCTGGGTGCAAACAGATTCAATGCTGTTAAAAAATGTGATTGAAGGAGTTTTGAAACTACTTGGGTAATTGAAGAAGAAGTAAAGGAGATAAGGCAGATTCTGGCCATATGCAATGGCAGAATTTCACATATATTTCAAGAGGGGAACAAGTTAGCAGATCACCTGGCAAACTATGCCCTCGATCAAGGTTACATAGAATGCCATTCTTTCCATCAACTTGACACACAAGGCAGGAGGTTGGTTAATGGGGATAAATTGCAATGCCCATATCTGAGAGTCAAGGTGTCGAGGCAGTAGGGGAGTGGTGTAGAAAAGGGCAAGGGAACTGGAGATGAAACTAGAGATAAGATATGGCTATTACCATACTCAAATCATCTTTGAGGAGAGTATGGTGATACTGGGTTTCACTAACATGGTTTTTTGTTTTGCAGGTACATATAGTGTGTTAATGTCCTGCTCAATAGTAGAATTTCAGGTGGTGGTATTAATGCTTTGCATTCAATCCACTGGAAGGATACTACAGGTAGGCATTAACATACTAACTAGGAAGATCATTCTACAAGAAGTGACTGGAAAGGAAAAGCCAACCCACATACACTTGGGAGTAAACACAAAAGAAAAAAACAAGAGGAATCTGCTCAGAACTTTTAAGAGAATTGAGCAGCAGAAGATAGTAGATGCAGCACAAGGGGATTCTAATAAATCTCAAGTGAGGGTAGTACAAGTTAGAGAAGCTACAAATAAAAAGGAAAAGACAAGATTGTTCAGAATAATGGTAAATACAGGGAGCCAGGCAACTAGAACAACAACAAGAAGGGGAATTATACAATTAGAATTGAGGCAAAGATGGATCAAAATGAAAATTGTTTCTGCAGATCAGCATATGATCCTATGGGAGATGATTATACTGGTCTGGTTTTACTGTAACCATGTTTTATTTTTTGGAGGATATACTTTTAAGGTTGACACATATCTTATGATGAAACCTCAACTGGTGGTATTAGTGCAATGCACTCATTCCACTGAGGGGAATCAAAGGTATGTGGAAACAAGGCAACAATGAGGTGCTGTGTCATGTCCAGTTTTCATAATGCCAATGTATGGCTGTGGCAATCAGAAATAGGCATGGAGACATATCAACAACCAAGGGCAGCTAAATACAGAAGATGCAGGTACACGTTTGATAGCAGGAAGAGAGGATTTATCAAAGTGTTTCTGTTCTTCTTTTGGCCCAACCTTCAAGTGGTGGTATTAGTATTCTATACTCATTCCACTGGAGGGCAAGCTGGGGAAGGCATAGGTGTGCTTATGGAGGTCACAAGAGTTAGATGCAGATTACAGGAGATCAAATATTACCTGAGAGGTCTGCTTACAAGGATAGGTATGGGCAAACATACTGCCCAGCTTCGACCATTTTATCATGCAATATGCTAGTCTTGGAGGAGATTTCTGGGTAACATAGTTGTTTTTTGGGACAAATTCCAAACTCAACTACATATTTCTATAATCCAGGTTTCAAATCATGCGAAAGGTTCAAACAAATACACAGAGGTCAGTCAAGAAATGGGGCTTAAACATACCATGTTTGAGCAGTTCTGGGGTTGTATGCAGCAACAACAACATAGTAGGACATTTAGGGAAGGAATCCACAAAAAGAAATCAATGAAGATCATGACGAGGACTTTCAAAAGGGAGAACAAAAATGAAGCAAGCAAGCAGGTACTGAGAGGGATGGAGCATTGGTTCGTATACTGGCACTACATGGAACAAGCTGGATATTTTGAGGATAGATTGGTACATATTCAGAGGCTACAACATAATTGGAAGGACGCTTTCACTTACACCATGGAGACACCACTAGCAGCGCATGAAAACAAGGGACTTCGTAGGCATCAGTTTAGTATTCATATTGAGATATCATTGTTGAGTGCATCACTCAATATTGATAATAGGTTGTATGTAGATTTCAAATTCTATGCCTTTTATTTCATTAGACCTCCGGACAATGTATTTGTTTTTTGATTTATTATATAAAAACCAGCCCTAGGCATCTCGCCTAGTGGTTTTTTTTTAAAAAAAAAGAAGCTTTAACCGGCCAAAAACCCAAAAACTTTAACACTTAACATAACTTTTTGGAGACAAAAAAGTTGAAAATTGAGAGAGACAATGGCGCTGTGAGAGAACAATAAAGGTTGGGTAAGACAATGGGGAGAATCGTGGTTCAACAATGGGGAAGACAAACTTGCTGTGAAAGAGAGATCGTGGAGAGAAAAATTAGATATACCGTGCGGTGATTTTGGGAGAGAATAACTGAATGAATGAGAGGGAAAAATATTAGACGCCGTATTTAATGCCTTAACGGTAGTGTATACCATAAATACATATTTTGCTATAAAAAATAAAAGATATCTATAGAAAATAATATTTTAAAAAGGTTTTTATTTATAATAAATAGGGTGTAAACCTTTACTATAGGAGATAAAATTATCTTTTTCGAAACATCTCCCTGGCTTGCCTTTTGCTTAGAGTTCAATTCAAAGGAATGGGCTGGAACGGCCCATGGCCCATGATTTGTGCCAGAATTGAAGCTCCAAAATCAAGCTTCAAATTAAAATTGTGAAGTGGAAACTCCCTCCAAGTGGTAGGCTGAAATTGAATACAAATGGCAGTAGTAAAGAGGTCCAAAATTTGCCGGGGAGCAAGGATTAATGTATTTAATTGAAGTTCACCCTTAAAAGCAAAATACATTCTAAAATGACATGATTGATACTTACTGTATCAAGAGGCCTGCAACGTTCTTGGAATTTATGCTTATTGGTAGAACCACTACATCTTCTCCATTCCATAATCACCACCCGTAACGACCCGAGCGGTCGTTTTGAGCATCTGTACTTCGCTCGGTAGTTTGAAGGCACTAGTATCTCCGTATGATGTATTATAACTTATGAATCGTCGGTTTTGGTTTTCAGGTTATCCGGAGTCGATTCGGAAGAATGAATTTCATGGTTTAAGCTTTAAGCTGGAAGAATTGACCAAATTTGACTTTTTAGTATTTGAACTCGGATTGGAGTTTTGATGGTTCCGTTAGGTGCAAATGGTGATTTTAGACTCCTGCGTATGCCTGGATTTGAATTTCGATGTTTCTAGAAGGATTAGGCACTAATTGGCGAAAGTTGAAAATTTGAAGGTTTGGAAAATTCATAAGTTTGACCGAGAGATGAATTTGATGATATCAAATTCGGATCGTGGTTTCGGGAATCGGAATAGCTTCGTTATGTCATTTAGGACTTGTGTGCAAAATTTGAGTTCATTCCACGTTGATTTGATATGTTTCGGTGGGAGTTTTGGAAGTTGAAGATTCAAAGTTCATTAAGTTCAATTTGAGGTGTGATTCATGATTTTGATATTGTTAGGTGTGATTTGAGGCATCGAGTAGGTCTGTGTTATGTTACGGGACTTGTTGGTATATTTGTACGGGGCCCCGAGTGGCTCGGGTGTTTCGGGGTGAGTATTGTTTCGGGGTGAGTATTGAACGAGTTTGGGCATTTCGACACTCTAATGATGTTCTGGAACAATTGGAGTGTGAGGGAACATATTAGAGTGCCGAGGCAAAGCCTCATGTGCGGATCGTAGAGGGAATGTGCGGACCATAGAAATCCTCTTGCGGCCGTGTTGACACCGAATTTTTCCTTATATATATTTTCAGTATACAAAATAACATCAAAAGGGCATATATATGCATATGTAAGCATATTCAAATGTTTTATTTTTTTTTCATAATTTTTAAGGTTTCAAATCAATTTATTTTCATGTTTTATCCATAAAAAAACCAATGATTATTTCCAAAATTATTATTTTTGTAGTTCATTTGTCGGACCTTTATATTTATGCTAAGATATAGCTAAGGTAATTTTTGCACATTTTTACAAATTTTATTTAGTAATTTTAAGCTAGATTGCATATAATTGCAATATTAGCCCCTTTTAGATTTAATTTTATTTTATATTCTTAAAATTAAGTCCAGTATTTTTAAATTAATAATTATATGCTATAAGTCATTTGAGTGCTTTTAATTTGGTTCCAGAAATTAATTTACCATTTTTTATAATTTTAAAAGGGAAAAAATGGCTATTCAAATGATAGCCCAATTTTATTTCAATTGTAGCCTAAATTGAACCCCAAATCAGACCCAATTTCCCCCCGGCCCTATTTCGTTTAAACACGACCCCTAACCCATTTAAACGATCCAACCCGGACTCCCCACCTAACCCCTTTAATCCTAGCCGTTGATCATTTAGATCAACGACTCATATACGCCCTTTCCTTTTTAAACCCAAACGACCCCTTTACCCTACTTCATTTCTCACCAACTGCCGCCTCTGAATCCCTCTTCTCTCTCAACTCTCTCTGAAACCTAACACGAACCCTAGCCACCGCCATCAAAACTACACCCTAATCCACCCTAAACCCTGCCTAATACATGGCCTCCCATGGCCATTGGAGATGTGTGGTGGCCTCCCATGACTCTTGGGTGTTTGTTTCTGTGGTTTCATGGCCAGTCCTCGAAGGAATCTGGTCTAGTCCTTGCTCGACTGCTGTTCATGGCTTTTCTCCAGTCATCCCTGACCTTTCTCCGGCCAGCCATGGCAGTTCGAGTCAGATCCTTGACTCTCCTGGTTAGATCCGTAACTTTAAAGGCCTTTCTCACCTTTTCTGGATTTTTCAAAACCCTAATCTTTAAGACCCTTAGATTTTCTTTTAGATCTACTTTAGATCTGTACTTGCTGTGAATGTCAAGTGTTTTTCTCGAAAGTTCTTCAACGTTTCTTTCAAAGCAACTTTTCATTAAGGGTTTCCTTTAAGTTTTTCAAAAGATCTCTTCTCCGATTTTTAATGTTGTTTGTAATTCTGCTATGTTTGGCTCATGTTGTTCTTCTATCTGAGTCAGCGTGTTGAAAACCCTAATTCCTTTTTGGGTCTCATTCGAGTTCTGAAGCTGTTCGTTAGATGTGTACTTGTTTGATTAAGTGCTTTGTTTGACTTATTTGTTTTACTATCTTTTAAACTCAATTATTGTTGAAAACCCTAGGTCTTTCGGTCTGAAAGTGTTTATTTGAATGTATACTTAACTCGATTGAAAGTTCTTGTTTCAGACTCTCTTTTCTTTATGTGACTTATCTGATTTTTACTCGACTATGGTTGAAACCCTGACTTCTCGAAAGGTTTCCTCACTTGTTACTGCAAGACCTTTACCTGTTTTGACTTTCTTCTTCACTTTGGCTACACGTGTGAGCCCTGACTATCTAACCTTGTTCACTACTGAATCTTATGCTTGTTTCTGCTACTATTGTATGTTGTTTCTTTTGCCAATGTGCTTGGCCTCGCATGTCTGATGTTTCTGTTCACTCTGTTTATATACTGAAGTGCAGAAGCATATTCTTCCTTGATTGTCTTAATTTTGTGACTGATTTCAAAAACTTTTCCTTTTATGAACCCTAATTTCACTCGCCTGTTTAAAATTAATTGATTCTTTTCCCTTTACTGTGATGTGTTACCTTGCTGATTTCTTTCCCAAAATAAGCATATTTTTGTACTTAGACTCGATTGTTCACTGGATGCTTTTATTATCCTTATATGGAAATAATCAGTCTGCTTCCAAACTAATTTTCTTTCCTTAATTAGACCTGCTGCTACCCGTTAGACAGTGATTCCTTAATTAAAAGGGAATCGCTTGGGTAATTGATTCTGACTTGTGATTGTTTCCATGTTTGTACCAAGACTTTACTTATTACCTCTCCTTCACTCGTTTCAAAAAAAAACTATAAATACCTGCACCCCTCTTCTTTAAAAAATACGAGAGAACGATCTAAGTTCAGAACACACACTTCACCAAAAATCTCTCTTTTTCTCTGTTACTATTTGTGCTACTGCTTTGTCTAGCCGGCTGCAAGCCAAGGTTAGGCTGTGGATATTTGCTTACATTTCTTTCTGCATTTTGCTTATTACTGGTATGTCCTAGTTAATTTTCAAGCATCAACAACAACATACTTCTTCAATTGTTTCAACTTCTTTCATGCCTGTCCACTTCTGCTTATGTTTCTGCAATCAAGTTACATTATTAGCATGTTGAAATGTGTTCCCTTCCCCTTTTCAATTTAATGCTCTCCTCTGTATATGAATCCCAAACCCCACATCCCCTCTTTATGTTTGTATTCTCTGGCTGGTTTATGAACATGCCAGCATCCTCTATTACTGTGCATGTCTAAACCTGACCCCTCCTAGGGTCATATGCTTTATGCAATGTATTCCCAAAAATCCTGACCCCTTTGTGCAAATGCTGACTCTGTATAGTTTAAATTTTACTACTACTGTTTTCAAATCATCTTTATCACTTACCATTTCCCAGCCCAGTTTTAAAATCTCTATGTTCTGCACTTTCACTATATTTGTAGAATCTAAGTTCTGCCCCTCTTGTGTGAGCCTTGCCTTGGGACCCTTGAGCTCCCTCTGAACTTGGACACATGAGAGCTGGCCCTTCCACACTGCACTCATCTCTATCTGGTTATGCAAGCCTGGGTGTAAGCACTGCCCGGGGTCCCTTGAGACCCTTTGGGAACTTTGACACACCCAGGTCTGAGAAAGGCTCTGAAACAAGTGGCATTTGAGGTGGTTTGTTCCATAACTTAGAGAGGATGTCAGAATCAGGCTTCCTATGGATGTAACTTCTTATTTTTTCTTTTTTTTACATTTTCTGATGTAATTCAGTATTTGGTCTGTAATAATTTGTAAATAGATATTGGGGTTGGTTAGTGAAAAGGGATGGGGTAATTATGCATGTTTTAAGGGTAGATATCCTACCTATAAGATCTGTTTTAATAAGTTCTGCATGTTTACCTCTACACTTAGATATCCTGCCTATAAGATCTGTTTAATAGAGTTCTGCATGCTTACTTCCACACTTAGATATCCTGCCTATAGGACATAATGGTTATAACCAGACGTCATCTGCAAGGTTAAAAATCAGATTCAAAAATTAAATGTCATGCCCATAAGGTTAATATCAATATTCTATAGAAATCAAGCCTGTAGGAATCTCGCTGTGATCAAATAAATCCTTCCTACTCTGCTTCATTAGATACCATGCCTATAGGACCAAATCAGCCTTTAATATTAGATACCATGTCTTTAGGGATTAAAATCAGCAATAATAGAGGTTATAGCCATAAAATCTGAAACCAGTCTAGTTAAAAAATCAGTTTGATTCGTACTGTGTTAAAAATTAGTTACTCCTTTCATTAATGCGGTCTAGAAAGCATGCCTATAGGATCTAATTTGTTCGTTTAAAACTGTTATTGCTTTGGCATTTTTGAATCAATATTAGCTATCATTCTTATAGGGAATCATCAATACACACCTAGGCAAGCCTTAAGTAATAACGATAAAATTGAATCCGCCTTGTTTAAATAGCAACTGCTACAACCAGCAGGCAGGCCTGATTCGGACTTCTTATCTGAGTTATATAATAAATTGGTCTGCTTCAACAACTAAAACTCCCCTGTCTTAGTACTTTGAATTCTGGCCCTAAATGTGTTTTAAGTCATGCTATTTACGTGCTTTACTTGAGGAGGTATATATGAGCCTTCTAGTTGTTTACATGTTTTCCCTAATATGCAGTCCTATATGTTTTGAATGTCGCCTTAGTCTTTTTACCTTTAAAACCCAAGAGTCAGCCTAAAATCCTCCCTCTCATAGGAATAGTAGTCCTAAATCCCTCCGGGACTGATAGGAATGGGACGGGTAATAGCATGCAATAGAGATCGAGACCAATCCGTGCTTTAATACCTTAACGGGTGGGAAGGGTAGATATGGATATGATGACCGGTGCGCTAATACCACGTGTAGCCCCTCTTTTGAGGAGTGATTACCGGATATTGCATTTATGTGATCCATATTACAAATAAACCTAGGACCCCCTTTATATTCATTAGCGTGTTTGGTTATAACTCTTTCAAAACTTTGTTTTATTCTATCACTTACAAACATTTGTGTATTTAAAATTCCCTCTTATTTGATCCTTGTTTGTTAACTTGTTAATTGCACAAATTCACAAAGAACTATCTGGCCGGGAACCATACTAGTGGATCCTGAGGGCTGCCTAACAACTTCCCCTTGGGATAATTTCAAGCCCTTACCCTATCTCTGATTATCAAGCGTAGTTGTAGTTGAAACCCATAGGTTCCCTAACGCACCTTAAAATCGTTAGGTGGCGACTCTTCAAAATTGCAACCCCTTTCCCAAAAGGAAAGAGTTGTCCCAATCGAATGTCACAAACCCGATTTCCGCGGAGGAAAAAATGGGGGCGCGACAGGCCGCAGAAAGGAAAATTTGTAGGTTGATGGTCTAAGTTCGAAAGCTTATATCTTTTAATCTATAAGGAATTTGGAGATGATCCAAAAATGAAAGTTGTAGCCCTCTAGTTTCCAGAAAGATTAAGTAATTATCATTTGGACATTTGTACAAAACGTTATGGGCATTTTACTGAAGCCTGGTAGTGCAGTCACTGTTGAAGTGCGGCCGCACAATTTGGATTGCGACCACGGATCCAAAAATGTGCGGACTGCACAAAAAAATGTGCGGTCAACACAATGGGAGGTCAGATTTTGTACTATATAAACGAGGGTTAGAGTATTATTTCACATTTAGACTATGAGAGCTCGGTTTATGGCGATTTTTTGTGGATTTTTCATGAAATTCATCTGGGTAAGTGATTCTAACTCGAATTTGGTTAATATACATGGATATATCATTGTTTTCCTAATTTAATTAGTATTTTAGATGGAAATTTGAGAAAAAATTGTAGAAACTACATAAACTATAATTTGAGGATTTAGTTTTGATCGAATTTGACTAATTTTAGTATGGTTGAACTCGTAGCTGAATGGGTGTTCGGATTTTGTAACTTTCATCAGATTCCGAGATGTGGACCTGGGGTTGACTTTTGCTTTTGATTAAGAACTTAGCATTTACATTTGGAATTGTTTCCTTGGGCTTCATTTGATGCATTTGAGTTGCTTTTGGCTAGTTTCGAGTCGTTCCAAGGTCGTTACGCGCGAGATGGCATTGTTGGAAGCGTCGTTGGGCTTGCTCGGTAATGGATTTGACTTGTTCGAGGTAAGTAACACTTCTAAACTTGGTGCTGAGGGTATGAAACCCGAATTACGTGTTACGTGTTTGGTGTTGAGGTGACGCACATGCTAGGTGACAGGCGTGTGGGCGTGCACCATGTGAATTGTGACTCCGTTATTTTTGTGGTATCTATAGGTACCTTATCCTATCTATAACTATGAAATCTCTACGTACTAGAGTTATTGAGTTGTGATCCATGTTAGAAATCATGTCTAGGCTACATGCTTATTCTGTTGAGACCCACCGAGGCCATTTCTGCTGTTGAGTTATCTGCTTACATTGCAATTATATACTCAATCATATGCATTCATATACATATTATATCTCAGTCTCTGTTACCATTTATTGATACATCACATCATTATTTTTGGGCTGATTTTCATGACATTGAGAGCCCGAGAGGCTGGAGATATTGATGACTGAGTGATGCCGAGGGCCTGATTGTGAGGATATTGATACTATAGAATATGAGTTGTCCGTACAGATCCAGATATATTGATACTATAGCACGTGAGTTGCCCGTGCGAATCCAGATATTGATACTATAGCACATGAGTTTTTCGTGTCGCACGTGAGTTCTCCGTGCAGATTATAGCACTTGGGTTGAAGGAGCCCCTCCGGAGTATGTACACACCCCTAGTGAGTGAAGGTACCTACTGAGTGCGAGTGCCGAGAGCTAGTGCCGAGTGATTGGGATGATTGAGTGACTGTGAGAACTGAGTGGCTGTGAGGATTGAGTGACTGTGAGGATTGAGTAACTATGAGGACTGAGTGACTGGGAGGACTGAGTGAATTGATACTTTGAGAGCATGCATATTGTTTTATCACTAAGTTGCATTGCATTCGACATGCATACTTGGCATACAGGCATAGAGATGCATTTTCCTCCTGTTGCACGGTATCACATCGTTCATGACTTCTCATACATATTAACATGTAGGCATAGAGATGTATTTTTCCCATGCCCTTTGAAAATGAGACATTTACCTTTTTGACATCCAATTTTGTCCCTCCTTTCTTCCAAACTATTTCTTTAAGTTTCTAATATCACTAATAACATAAGGTAGTTATTCTACTATATTTTTAATACAAACTGTGCCCACTTGTTATTATTATTAAAACTATTGTGGTTATAATTATTATAGTTATATGTATTATTATTATTATTATTATTATTTCCAAGAAAAACATTTTTTTCTCTTTATATAATTAATTAATAATATTTCTTTAATCAACCATCTTATAAGAATTTACACTTGTGATGATGTTTTACTTAGTAATTAGTGTAAGTTATTTTGTAAATTTAAATTCTAGCTACAATAATTATCTTAATTAACATTAAATAGTTTAACTAATAATATTATGTTGCATTATATAATGTGGCTAATAAAATTATTTTAAGCCTAAATAGAAGCTCAAAGAAATATACAAGTAAGAAGGAAAATGTTCAGCAGTCCAAGCCAAAGTTCGGCCAAATTCGCCCAACCAGCAGCCCAAAATCCTCCACTTCAGCCCAATTATAGAACACTCTAGAACCCCATCAAAACTATGTCGTTTTGATAAATAAGCCAAACATAATCTCAGTCGTTTAAGCTCTTAATCTGACGGTTGAAATCCATTACTTCATTCTCAAAGACCTAAAGCAATTAGGTTTCGAATTTCAATTCTCTCTCTCATAACAGCCGCCTGCTTTCTCCATTTCCTTTTCTTCACAAAATTCCAATGGTGCTCAACCATGGCAGACTCACCATTATAATTTTTGAACAAGAAGCTTTGTACCTCATTTAATTCTTCTACAAGATCAACGTTTAAATTCAAATTGTTCAATAGTTTTGACTCCATTTCAAAATAAAAATCTGAAGAATTCAAGCCCTAGCTCTAATCTGCCGCTATAAATACCCTTGTTTGGCAATAATTTTGGGACTTTTAGTGTAACGACCCCAGTTCTCCCTCCGTGAACTATCATGACGGCATCTAGTCTCTACGACTAGGTAAGCCTAACAAATTGCGGAAAAAAAGAAACAACAGAATAAAACTAGCCAAAAACTGCTGAATAATATAATGAAACATTTAAGATGCCGCTCGGCATATACAATACAAACTCTCAAACTGAAACTACATTTCCCAAAACCCAGAATCTCATGAAATCACAAGCTATGGAATAACTACAAAGTGTTCTAACTCCAGAGTGTCTAAACAAAAGAAGAAATACAGAAGGGCTATAACAAAAAGAGAGAGTAGATAGGGACTCCTCGGTCTGTGGACGTGGGAGATATACCTCAAAGTCTCTAGAGATAGCCTCGTCTCGCTAACGATATGGCTGAGTCGATGTACCTGGATCTGCACACGGAAAACATGTGCAGGAAAGGGCATAAGTACACCACAGCGGTACCCAGTAAGTGCCAAGCCTAACCTCGATCGGGTAGTGACGAGGAAGGTCAGGGCCCTACCGGTTATAAAACATAAAGCAAGGTAAGACAGTGTACAGTATAATCAAAACGGTATCAGAAAATGAGAAGAAACCAGAGACAAATATACACTCAGTACACAGAAACATCGACAGGGGATCTCCCGGGATCCCGTCCCGTAGTCCCAAACGTAAATACTCGAGGATCTCTCAGTATCCTCAATATGTGTGCTAGGGATCTCTTGGTATCCCGAGGATCTCTTGATATCCCGAGGATCTCTTGGTATCCTCAATATATGTAATGGGGATCTCTTGGTATCCTTAATATATATACTGGGGATCTCTTGGTATCCCGCACTAAAGTCAGATTCAATATATGCGTAGGGGATCTCCCGGAATACTCATCCGTAGTACCAAAATAAAAAGACAACAATATCAAGGAAAGAATCCACAATTTCATTCAAGAGCGAAACAGTATGAAGTAACACAGTATAATGATAAGAATAACAACAATTACAATAGAGAAAATATAGCAGAAAGAATACAGCTCAACACAAAGATAGCAACCGGGGATCTACCAGGATATCGTCTTGTAGCCCCCAAATGTAAACATCCAGCAACCGGGGATCTACCAGGATACAGTCCTGTAGCCCCCTAATGTAAATATCCATCAACCGGGGATCTACCAGGATACCGTCCTGTAGCCCCCAAATGTATATATCCAGCAACCGGGGATCTACCAGGATACCGTCCTGTAGCCCCCAAATGTAAATGTCCAGAAATCGGGGATCTACCAGGATACCGTCCTGTAGCCCCCAAATGTAAATATCCAGCAACCGGGATCTACCAGGATACTGTCCTGTAGTCCCAAATAAACAGACAAGGGTGATCTACTGGGAACTGCCCGTAGTCCTTATGTAAATACGCAGCAACAACATAAGGATAATCAACTCAAACAAATTAATATCAAAATGGACATGTAATTCTAACCTAACATGCCGCACAGAGTTCACATAAACTGTTTAAGCAGTTAGGACAATTAATACACTTAAGCATTCTTCCCTAAACTACACAGTAGGCTTAAAATACAAGTTATGTTCAAGAAGAAAGAAACACAGTTAATTTACTTAATGAAAAATGGGTTTCCAACAATTAGCACGTGTACGCACTCGCCACCTCACGTACACGACATTTATATAACAACAATACAAAATCCTAGGGGGAATGTCCCCCACACAAGGTTAGACAAGCCACTTACCTCGAACCAGCTCAATCAAATCTATACCACGTTCTTGCCACGAGTATCCGACTCCGAATGGCCCAAATCTAGTCTAAGTAATTGCATAATGTAATAACACTTCAAGTAACTAATTTAACTAATAAATTCTAAGCTAATACGGAAAATTAGAAAAAATGACCAAAATGCCCCCCGGGCCCACGTCTCGGAATCGGGTAAAATTTACAAATTCGTGATCCTCACACTCTCACGATCTTAGTCATACCAAAAGTGCCAAAATCGGACCTCAAATGGTCCCTCAAATCACCACTCAAAGCTGTCCATTTAACCAAGCCCTAACCCCCAATTTACCACTGATTTTCCTTCAAATTTCATGCTTACAATGATAAAAATCACCATAATAACGAGTTTAGGTTCCAAAAATCTTACCTCCTTGAAGCTCCCTTGAATCCTCTCTCAAAAACCTCCCAAAAAGCTCAAAATCCGGATGAAAATGGTGAAAGAATGGGCAAAAATCGCGAGTGAACCTTTATATAGGTTCTGGCCAAGGACTTCTGCACCTGCGGTCCCAGGTGCGCATCTGCGAGATTTCATTAATTCCCTTGGGCCGCACCTGCGATTCTTCTACCGCACCTGCGCTCACGCAGGGGCCCTCAAACTACCGCACCTGCTGAAACTGGCCTTCCCTCACATGGCCGCATTTGCGGTCTCTCAGCCGCTTCTGCGGCGCCGCACCTGCGGTCCCCAAGCCGCAGGTACGGTTACGACAGCAGACTCACCAGCTTCAGCTGCAAATCCCCAACTCCAAACTTCCCGTTAACCATCCGAAACCACCCCGAGGCCCCCCAGGACCTCAACCAAAAGCGCGAACAAGTCATATACCATTATCAAAACTTATACAAATCTTCAAAACACCTCAAACAACATCGAATCAACCAATTAGCATCAGATTCAAGCCTAAGGACTTCAAAAACTCTCAAATTACGCTTTCGATCAGAAAGTCTATCAAACCTCGTCCCAATGACCTGAAATTTTGAAAGCACGTCACATTCAACACTACGGAGCTACTCTAACTCCCGGAATTTCATTCCGACCCTGATATCAAAATCTCACTATCGAACCGAAACTTCAAAAATTCAACTTTTGGCATTTCAAGCCTAAATAAGCTACGGACCTACAAAACACAATCCGGACACGCCCCTAAGCCCGAAATTACCCAATGGAGTTAAGGAACTGACGGAATTCCATTCCGAGGCCGTCTTCATACTGCTCCGACTACAGTCCAAATCTAAATCTTAAAGTCTCATTTAGGGACTAAGTGTCCTAAAACTCTCAGAAACTCCAATTAAATCTTCCCGACAACTCACAATAGCAGAAACACACATGGGGAATGCAGTTAATAGGGGATCGGGGCTTAAATTCTTAAAATGACCGACCGGGTCGTTACATCCTCCCACACTTAAACGTTCGTTCGTCCTCGAAAGAGCATAGAGACATACCTGAAGTAGTGAAGAGATGAGGGTAACAGTTGCGCATATCCTGCTCGGTCTCCCAAGTCGCCTCCTCGACCGGCTGACTCCGCCACTGAACCTTGGCTGATGCAATGTTCTTTGACCTCAGCTTCCGAACTTACCTGTCCAGTATCGCCACTAGCTCCTCAATGTAAGATAGATCCTTGTCCAACTGGACTGAACTGAAATCCAACACATGCGACGGATCACCATGATACCCCCGGAGCATCGAAACATAAAATAGCAGATGAACTCCTGCCAAGCTGGGAGGTAAGGCAAGCTCATAAGCAACCTCCCCAACATGCCGCAATATCTCAAAAGGACCAATAAACCTCAGACTCAACTTCCCTTTCTTCCCAAATCCCATAACGCCCTTCATAGGCGAAACCCGAAGTAGGACCCGCTCTCAAACCATGTAGGAAACATCACGAACCTCCCGGTCCGCATAACTCTTCTATCTGGACTGGGCCGTGCGAAGTCTATCCTGAATTACCTTGACTTTCTCCAAAGCATCCTGTACCAAGTCTGTGCCCAATAATCTAGCCTCACCCGGCTCAAACCAACCCACCGGGGATCTATATCGCCTACCATACAAGGCCTCATACGGTGCCATATGAATGGTGGACTAATAGCTGTTAAGCAAACTCTGCCAGTGGCAAGAACTGATCCCAAGACCCTCCAAACTCAATCACATACGAACGAAGCATATCCTCAAGAATCTAAATAGTGCGCTCGGACTGTCCGTCCGTCTGAGGGTGAAATGTTGTACTCAACTCCACCCGAGTACCCAACTCATGCTTTACGACCCTCCAAAATCGTGATGTGAACTGAGTACCTCTATCTGAAATAATAGAAACTGGAATACCATGCAGAGGGACAATCTCCCGGATACAAATCTCCGCCAACCGCTCTGAAGAATAGGTGGTACGCACAGGAATGAAGTGCGCGGGCTTGTTCAGCCGATCCAAAATCACCCAAATGGCATCGAACTTCCTCGAAGTCCGTGGGTGCCCAACTACGAAGTCCATAGTGATCCGCTACCACTTCCACTCTGGAATCTCTATATGCTGAAGAAATCCACCCGGCCTCTGGTGCTCATACTTTACCTGCTGACAATTGAGGCACCGAGCTACAAACCCCACTATATCCTTCTTCATCCGCTTCTACAAATAGTGCTGTCTCAAATCCTGATACATCTTCGAGGCACCCGGATGGATGGAGTACCGCGAACTATGGGCCTCCTCTAGAATCAAGTCCCGAAGCCCATCAACATTGGGTACACAAACCCCGTCATCACCAATGGTCACATCTCTAGCATCGCCCTACAGAACCCGGTCCCTGAGGGCACACAAATGAAGGTCATCAAACTGCCGCTCTCGGATAGATCAAACAAGGAAGACCGAGAAACCACACAAGCAAGGACCCGACTAGGCTCCGAAAGATCCAATCTCACAAACTGACTGGCTAAGGCCTGAACATCCATCGCCATGGGCCTCTCTGCTGCTGGTAAATAAGCCAAACTCCCCAATCTCTCCGCCCGGCGACTCAAAGCATCGGCCACCATATTGGCCTTACCCGGGTGATACAAAATAGTGATATCATAGTCCTTCAGCAGCTCTAACCACCTCCTCTTACGCAAATTAAGGTCCTTCTACTTGAACAGATGCTGCAAACTCCGATGATCAGTATAAATCTCACAAGGCACACCGTACAAATAATGACGCCAGATTCTCAAGGAGTGAACAATAGTAGCCAACTCAAGATCGTGGACAGGGTAATTCTTCTCACGAACCTTCAACTGTCTGGATGCGTAGGCAATCACCCTACCGTCCTGTATCAATACCGCTCCAAGGCCAATCCTTGAGGAATCACAATAGACAGTATAAGACCCCGAACCGGTAGGCAATATCAAAACTGGGGTTGTAGTCAAAGCTGTCTTGAGCTTGTGAAAGCTCTCCTCACACTCTTCCATCCACTGGAATGGAGCACCCTTCTGGTGATACACTGGGCCAAATGAAACCCTTATCAAGCAATTCCTGCAACTTCTTCTTCAACTCCTTCAACTCAGGTTGAGCCATACGGTACAGAGGAATAGAAGTGGGCTGAATGCTTGGCAACAGATCAATGCCAAAATCAATATCTCTATCGGGCGGCTTGCCCGGAAGGTCAGCTGGAAACACATCAGAGAAATACCGCACTATTGGGACTGAATCAACTGTAGGGGTATCAATACTGACATCTCTCACATAAGCTAGATATGCGTCACACCCGTTCTCAATACGCTGAGCCTTAAGGAACGAAATAACTCTACTGGAAGTATGATCTAAGGTACCCCTCTCAACTCGCGGTACACCTGGCATAGCCAACGTCACGGTTTTGGCGTGACAATCAAGAATAGCATAATGCGGCGACAACCCGTCCATGCCCAAGATAACATCAAAATCTACCGTGCTGAGCAACAATAATTCGGCTCTGGTCTTAAAACCACTAAGAGCAATAAAACACGACCGATAAATGCGGTCCACAACAAGAAAATCTCCAACATGAGTAGAAACATAAACAGGAGAACTCAAGGAAATCCCGAGATACGCCCGAATACGGGGCAAAATAAGAGGACACATAAGAATACGTGGAGCCTGGATCGAATAGAATCGATGCATCTCTATGACGGACAAGGATAATACCTGCGATGACAGAATCGGAGGCAACAGCCTCGGTACGGGCAGGAAGGGCATAGTATCTGACCTGGTCTCTCCCTCTAAGGCGACCCCTACCTTCCCGACCTCCACCTCTAGCTGGCAGGGCAGGCGGGGTAGCAACTAGTACTGAAATCATAGCCTGGAAACTCTACGGAGCACGCTGTGGCTGAGAAGTTTAAGACGCAAACTAAGCTGGCTGACCTAAAAAACCTCTACCATGTCGTACTCTTCCTCCAAAATAAGGGCCAGTGGATCTCTCCGGTCTACGAGGTCTCCTTGCCTCCCTATACTCTCTCTCCTGACCTCGTCTTTCCTCTACTCGGCGAGAGATCCTCACCACCCGCTGAACTGGGACCACAGGCTGTGTCGCCATGATACCTGGAACCTGACCAATGGGAACTCAATGCTCTGGAGTGGGGACGGCGGGAGTCTGGGTGCCTCCCCCGATCTGTGAAGTGGTTGGTACAACCTGAATTAATCCCGCCTGAACCAATGTACCAAACATGCTCAGGAACTGGTTAAAGTCTCTTGAAGTAGTGGAGTAGTGGTAGCAGTAGGCGTATCAGGTGCCTGGGCTCCAGTTGGAATTACTGGTGGTTCCTCTGTAGCAGCTCGCGTGGGTGCTATGGCTACACCGCATGTGCGTCCTCGACCTCTACCCCGGCCCCGACCTCTAACAGCTCTCGTAAGGGGCACGGGTGTCCGGTCACCTCCAGTAGCACGTTTCCTCACCATCTGTGAAAGAATGGAAGACAGAAGTTTAGGATTGTAATGTCAAAAATCTCGCACGACAAAGAAATCAAATGAAGTGGAAATTTTCCTAACGGTTACATAGCCTCTCAAAGATAAGTACAGATATCTCCGTACCGATCCGGGAGACTCTAATAAACCGGCTTGTGATTCATGACTCCTATGAACCTAGAGCTCTGATACCAACTTATCACGACCCCAGTTCGTCCTCCGTGAACTATCGTGACGGTACCTAGTTTCTACGACTAGGTAAGCCTAACAAATTGCGAAAAAAAAGAAACAACAGAATAAAACTAGCCAAAAACTGTGGAATAACATAATGAAACATTTAAGATGCCACTCGGCATATACAATACAAACTCTCAAACTGAATCTACATTTTCCAAAACCTGGAATCTCATGAAATCACAAGCTATGGAATAACTACAAAGTGTTCTAACTCCTGAGTGTCTAAACAAAAGAAGAAATACAGAAGGGCTATAACAAAAAGAGAGAGTAGATAGGGACTCCTCAGTCTGCGGACATGGTAGATATACCTCAAAGTCTCTAGAGATCGCCTCGCCTCGCTAACGATATGGCTGAGTCGATGTACCTCGATCTGCACACGGAAAAAATGTGCAGGAAAGGGCATGAGTACACCACAGCGGTACCCAGCCTAACCTTGGTCGGATAGTGACGAGGAAGGTCAGGGCCCTACCGGTTATAAAACATAAAGCAAGGTAAGACAGTGTAAGGTGCAACAGTATAATCAAAACAGTATCAGAAAATGAGAAGAAACCAGAGACAAACATACACTTAGTACACAGAAATATCGACAGGGGATCTCCCGGGATCCCGTCCCGTAGTCCCAAACGTAGATACTCGGGGATATCTCAGTATCCTCAATATGTGTGCTAGGGATCTCTTCGTATCCCGAAGATCTCTTGGTATCCTCAATATATGTGCTGGGGATCTCTTGGTATCCCGAGGATCTCTTGGTATCCTCAATATATGTGCTGGGGATCACTTGGTATCCCGCACTACAATCAGAATCAATATATGCGCAGGGGATCTCCCGGAATACTCATCCGTAGTCCCAAAATAAAAAGACAACAATATCAAGGAAAGAATCCATAAGGATAAGAATAACAACAATTACAACAGAGAAAATATCCCAGAAAGAATACAACTCAACACAGAGATAGCAACCGGGGATCTACTAGGATATCGTCCTGTAGCCCCAAAATGTAAATATCCAGCAATCGGGGATCTACCAGGATACCATCCTGTAGCCCCTAAATGTAAATATCCAGCAACCGAGGATCTACCAGGATACCGTCCTGTAGCCCCCAAATGTAAATATCCAGCAACCGGAGATCTACCAGGATACCGTCCTATAGCCCCCAAATGTAAATATCCAGCAACTGGGGATCTACCAGGATACCGTCCTGTAGTCCCAAATAAATAGACAAGGGGGATCTACTGGGAACTGCCAATAGTCCTAATGTAAACACACAGCAACAACACAAGGATAATCAACTCAAACCAATTAATATCAAAATGGATAGGTAATTCTAACCTAACATGTCGCACAGAGTTCACATAAACAGTTTAAGCAGATAGGACAATTAATACACTTAAGCATGCTTCCCTAAACTACGCAGTAGGCTTAAAATACAAGTAATGTTCAAGAAGAAAGAAACAAAGTTAATTTACTTAATGAAAAATGGGTTTCCAACAGTTATGATATTTTATACTTCAATACCACACAAGAGGGGGGGTGATTTGTGTGGTTCTCAATTTTCGCTTATCTTGATTATAGAAGGACCTGGTTCTTCTATATGTTCCAGCTTCTACTATTTGCGGAATAATAAGTAAAGAAAATAAAGAACATAGAGATTTTTACGTGGAGAACACTTGGCTCAAAAGGTGAAAAAACCACGACCTACTACTCTGTAGGATTTTCCCAAACTTCAACTAAAATCACTGAGCCAAAAACTGCATTTACATAAACTCTTTTGTAAACCTAGGATTAACTCTAATCCCGTTGTGGCACACAACCTCATTTGCTGCGACAACTTCAAGTTAACTCTAACTTGAACACTCTAGGTACCTAATACAATTGCTTCTATAAAAGCTGAAAGGTAAAATGTAAAATCACCTACTACAATTGAACTAGAATAAAAGATAGACAATTGGAACTGGTTCTTTTATCTGGTTCAAGTAGCTTCAGGATTGCACGCTTGAATCACACATAAATTGCTTGCGAAATTGCCTTACTATTTTGCTCTCAATTCACGTTTAATTTCTGCTTATGTGCATTACCTGTAAAAGAGAACAACACTAATACTTAAGGAGTTAGTCATAAGAGATTGACTAGGATACAGATGCTATTCTTCCATCGTGAAAGAGTTCTAGTTGATCTCATGCTCTAACTCGTATCCGTTTCATAAACTGTGTTCTCTTTGTATAAGGAGTCTTTCTCCTTATCCAATATGCAACCTTTTCGATCATGATCAGGAGATATCACTTCTGATAAGTTAGGCTTATCTCCTTCACGTGCATCTCACATGTTTGGGTTGATCACTACTGTGCCTCACAAGATGGACCTGGTCTATGACTGAGTTCTTTTGTCAATCTTCAAAACTTCACTCTTACTTGGGCCAACAAATTCCCCCTTTTTGATGATGACACACTCTGTGATTTTTACTCGCTTAGGCCCTGTAAGAACTCAGCTGATTCATCAATATAAAGTTTAGAAAAATTCACTTATCATCAAGGACCAGGTTAATTAGGTTATAAACATCACATATTCAGAATATGTAAAGCATAATATCTCTTCCCCCTTTTGGCATCATTGAAAAGTTGCATAAACAAAGTGTGGTTCCCAGATTTTAATAAGTACTCATGGCCACTGGGGCAACTGCAAGTGCAATCATGGATCAATCATCAGTAATCAAGCAAACATATTTAAACTATCAAGGAAATATCAACAGTCAACCAGAGCAAAAACAGTAGATATCATTAATAGAAGATATGTTGCTACCACAATCCACAACTAGAAAGCAAAAATATTCAAAAGATGAGCAAAAAGAAAGAAAAATCCCTAATATGGGTCACCGAAGGTACTAGACAGGTTCAGGAGACAAAGGCTAGAATTCCTAAGGCTTGGAGGAGCTAGAGGGTTGGTTTTGGGCTTGGAGAAGATTCAGCATATTGTGAAGAATCCCATCATTCTTCTCCTTTTCCTTGGAAAGCTCAGTTCTGAGAGCATCCCTCTCAGATTTAACCTCTGCCACACAAGCCTTTAGCCTAGCTATCTCAGTATCCTTGGCCTCACTTTCCTAAACAAGAGCCCTGACTTTACTGTTGAGAGGTGTCTTCTTGGAAGAACCAGGTTCATTTGGAATGGCATTGACTAAATAGTCACAAGCAAGCAGAGTATTAATGCCAAAATAATCCTTACTTGCAGCTATTTCCCACTTCTTCAGAGGCACGTTGCACCTATCCAGAACAATAGTCAGAATAAACCCATAAGGGGTGGCATGAGCCTTGGAGCCATTGATGACCCTGTCCAGTAGCTTGATGATGAATGCAGGCCGGTTAATTTGCCTTCCACTTTCAAGGCACTCCATCAGAACTAAGTCCATATAGTTAGCAATATGCCTTCTCTCCTGCCTAGGCAGTAGGCACTTGTTGACAAACTCAAAAATGACTTTGTGTTGTGGCTTCATTTCACTTTTGTGCACAAATTTCGCCTCATTCACTTCTTCAACATCACAGAATCTCCTAGTGATTGCAAGGGCAGAAGGAAGGGAGTCCAGACTAGGCCATCTTTGCCTAGTATAGTCATCTTATCCCTCAGCAGGGATGTCAAGAATTTCTCCCAGCTTCTTTGCACCGAAGGTCACTTGGACTCATTTGACTTTGCTTGTAACTCTGCCATCTTTGACCTCGGCATTCGCCATGAATTCAATGATTTCATTTCTGCCAATCTCCCATCCATATGAAGGACCATGTCCTTCTAGCCTTGAGCAGCTAGGGTGTCAACCAAACGAACCATTCCTGGTTCCACCAAATCTTCAGCAATCTTCCCTTCAGAATTTTTCTTTTGCCAAACATGGCCATCTTGCCTTGTTCACCCTCAGACTCATTCTCTTCTTCACCACTCCATTCCTCATCTTCAAAGAGTGTAACTTGTTTGGTTTTCATTGTAGACCTTGTCCTCTTGGCCAATGCAGGCTCAGCAGTCTAAGACACAGATGAAGACTTCTTGGGAGAAGTCTTGGTCTTTTTGGGTTTGGGGGTCTGAACCTCCACAGTTGTATCTTTCTCCTGATGGACCTGTTCCATCTCCTCAACATCAATAGCTTCAGAGGATTATGCAACCTTACCCTTTCCTTTGTCCATCCTCTTTCTCTTGCTTTCAGCCAAAGCTTTTTGAAAGTCACTCTCAACCTGTTTCACTCTACTCCTTGTGGCTCTTCCCCTTGGCAAAGGAATTTCAGTAGTTGTTAGGGAGGAGGCCTTTCGTTTCTTGGAAGGTTTAGCAATGTTGCGGGCTTTTGGTGTTGGATTTCTCCTCTTCTTTGGATCATAACTTGCTCCTACCTTTTTCAGAAGGTCTACTAGGGTTTCTTCAATTGATGAACCAGGTTCATCTCCTTGTGAAATTAAATTAACTAACCCCTCAGCAGCCTTCCCTGAACCACTTCCCCCTGACTTCTTGCCACTTTCTTCCACAGTATCCTGTGCAACCCCACAAATAGCTAGTATAGGCAATTCAGAAGTGGGTAAGGAATCAGCCACTCCTTTCCCTTTTCCCCTTACATCACCACATTCACCCTCTCTCTCTTTTTTTTCAATTTTCTTTTTACCTCCACTCCTTCCTAACTTAGGTATTTCCACATCCCTGATAGGCCCAACCAAGATGAACTTATTTTCTAAATTTTCAGTCAAAGATGAACTTACCTTAGAAGGGGATTTTTTAGCCTTCTCCGAGTCAGAAGACCCAGGTCCTTCCCCCTCACTAGCAGATTTGTACGAATCAGAATCAGAGTCAGAATCTTGGACCTGACTTGCCTTTAATTTCTTGTTCAATTTCTTTCACAAAGCACCAAATGCCACCGTTTTGCGAGCAATCATTTTTACTCGCCTTCTCCTAGGTTGAGGAGTCGTTCTAGGTGGAGAAGGGGTGGATGAATCAGAGAGAGTAGGTGTGGAGGAGTTCCAGGGTTATCTTGGGGGTTCGACATTATAGCTTATTGGTTGAGAGAGTTTGAGAGTTGAACTTTTAGAGAAGAAGGCAATCTACAGTGAAGAAGGTTTTTGACGGTTTTGAATTATGAAGGTGGCAGGAATTTGTAATGAGTATTTAAAGGGAAAGACTCATTTAATGGAAAACGGTAGCTTTAGTAGTCAATTAGAGGTCTAATCACCCTGAAATTGCAGGTTGAACGAACGGTTAGGCTTCCCTAGATTTTAGGCAATTTTTGTGGTGAGAATTCTAATAAGGTCGGAACTGGTTCAAAAACAAACTGATAGAATTTTCTTGGGTGTTGAACATTGGTAGGACTCTGCTCATGATTTAAATATTTAATTTTCTAATTCTGCAGAGTATAGAAAACATACCTTGTCGTTGAAATGAACTAATACTGATGAACCAGGCTCTTCATTTAAAATTCTCTTGATCATGCCTCAATTTACCAAAATAGAGAAAATTCTGTTAGAGATCAGTGAGTCATATCAACACAAGTCACAAGAGTATACTATTTACAAGTTGAGACTGAGTAAAAATTAATCAGGATATTTACAAAAGTTCCAGATTTACTAGCCGGATTTTTTTTTTTCAATTTTTCCCCTTTTTTCATTGTGCATTCTGAATTGGTCCTATTAGGTGATCTTAATCATCCCTAATTCTAACATGTTCCTCTCAAAGCTTTCTCTACCCAGTGCTTTAGTAAATGTACGCGGTGAAATCAGAGGGCCTGATTTCCCACTAATAAGACATCTCGGGGAAGTGCCTCGAGACCCCGAGAACATAAAGCCACAACTTAGTCCCCTCCCTCAGGGCTGGTCAAGGCCCGATTCGAGGCCAGGCGGAGGCCGAGGCCAGGACAAAGAGAGGAAGCTCCCAAGACACACAGTTGAGTCTGACAAAGCCGGCCTATCTAGAGCCTACGCTGAGGCATCGCATCAAGCCATCCCATCTCCGTATTCTGTAATTAAATATACATGTATTTGCAATTGAGTTCCCCGCCTATATAAGGGCGACTCACACCACCTTGTAATGGCTGATGTTGCTCCACTTCTCCAATAAGCAATAATATCTCTCTCTCTATCTTTTTCTTCTAAGTTAACTGTGTTCTTCGACCCCGAGGTCGCCATAGCATTTTATTGTTCTTCATTTTTTCTTCGTCATTTAGCTCAAGATTGACGGTATAAAGCTTTTATACACATACTTATCTGTTATCCTCTTCCCGACTACCCTCGATAAGATTACCTCCGATAGGACCGAGGTAAGCTCGAGACCTGGTCCCGAGGTATCTACTGGCTTGTTCTAAGCCCAGGAACGCCCTCCTTACTGGTTCGATTGTTATCTTGGCTAGCTTGATCTTTACTGTCTTACTCGTGTTTAACACTAGTCACCCTTCCAAACTAGCTTGGGAATAGATCACATATTTTTAGAATCCCATTTATAAATATAATTGTTGTTACCATTTTCACGGTAAACAGTTTGGCGCCCACCGTGGGGCTAAAAATAATAGTGATTATCTTCTTGCTAAGTTTCGTCACTTAAATGCACGATATCTCTCACACTTTTTCTTGCCTAAGACCTTTCGATTTCAGGTTAATGGTCAGCTCAATAAGGGAAATCAAGGACGATAACCCCAAATCGCAAGGAAAACGATGTGGCCATCCTAGCGGTTGGCGCGACACCGCGGGACCCCAATAATGCATCTAGATCGGTCCGAGCGGATATGGATCCGTACCTAGATCAAAGATTGCCGTAAGTTGCATCTTGAGTCTTAATAATTGGGTCCCTTAGCCCCTGGATTGGTGCGCAAGCAAAATAAGAACAAAAAAGAGGGGCCTCTGGCTTATTAAGAAGCATATAAACGACATACTAAGCAGAAGCGCGTAGACGAAGGGAGAGGGGCTGAAAGCCACTTGACTGTAAGGAGAGGGGATTTTTAGAAAGGCTAGAAACTTATACGTATATAGATATAGTGAGTGTGCGTGCGGGGTGTAGGTATACCACTTACGACAAAGAACCCCAAGTCAGTAAAGTAGTTAACCAAACACAAGTAAGAAGTTCGTCAGTCCTTCCTCCGATGCCTCCCATTCATTCTTCTTCATTTCATCATTTTGTTGTGTTGTTCTGTTCATAGGTCCCAAGCCCTTCTTAGAAAGCCCTCTTCCCTCTCCTTAAGATGCACGTGGTTCCAAGTTAATGCCAGATAAAAAGGATTTCGGTTATAGTTTTCCGTGCGATTGCCCAGGACGAGGCGGTACTTGTGATATTTCGGCATGGGACGTGCTGCACAGCGGGGTTACGAAGTCTTGCACTTTGATGGTGGCACGCAACACGCTAACCGATAGGAAACCCGAAAAATCCCAGCCCCGGTAGAACGGGAAGTTGATCTTCGTGTTATTTTTGAAATATTGCAGGAACAACGTTTGGCTTCTCTCAGCTACAAAGCCGCCCGGTTACTCTTGGCGCGGTAGCACCCAAACTATCTACTCGCTCTGAGCCAATATCTAAGGTATCGGGCAACGACGAACCAATGACCTATCCTGTAGCGGTAAGGATGCTAGAGGACATTATCGAAAAGATCGACTCACGATCACGGAGACTCTTACAGCAACCGTCTCCCGGAGATACGATCCCGGGACTTAATTCGCGGAAGTCAGAAACAACGAAACCCTAGGGATGACAGGACCCCAAGTCCTCACAGGTACATCACCACTCACGCACGCCCGTTCAGAAACGACAACCCCCAAAATGGAGAACTCGGGCCCGTCCCGATGAAGGGATTCGAAGAAATTCCCTCAGAAGAAACTACGACGCGGCACCATTGTTCGACATCTAATCTCGGGGACCCGCTCACCGTACTAACACGATCCGTGGAAGCACATGCCAACGCCATCAAAATAATGCCAAAAGGGCTCAATACACCGAAGGCTGAGAGAAATAGAAGAAATAAAATATCGCGGGAAGCTGCGCCCCGCTATCCGACAAGACAAACGAGACCACTCCTGGTCCCAAATAGTAGGGTGGCACGGGCCTTCGCCCAAAACCCAAACAAAGCATACCCGGCAGCTCCGGAGCAATTCGAGCGGAGCTTAGTCAAATATCCGGTCGAGGTTTGGTCATATACCAACAACCAACGCCGGACCCAAGTCAGAGCCGCGGATAACCCTCGAGAAACCCTCACTGGATCGACATATCCAGGCAGATACAAAGAAGCCGACACTAAACAAACGGATCCATCATCCACATGGCGCAAACGAAAGAAGCGATCCGAGGTACAGCGCGAACAGAGCCATCATCCACATGGCACGAACCTGAAACTCAAGCCTAAAGGCTACTCCAGGATCGAATCGGTCCGATGGGAAAATCCCAGCGATCAGAAACGCAAAAATCACAAATTACAGGGCTTCCCCTTTCTTATTAATTATATGTTGATTACAGGCCACAATCTCAGTCCACATCATATGATGGGATCTATAATATATGCGTATACACGCAAAGAAGGCAGGGAATGTTCGTTCCCCCTTTATTTTCCTTTTGGCAGCTACGGCCCCTCGGCCTTCCCCTCATCATCAAATATCAGAAACTTGGCATCAAACTCCGCTCCCTCGGCATGTTTGATCTCCTCTGAGAGATCGAAACCTCGATCATGAATCTCCACGAGGGTCTCCCTCCGGGATTTACATCTCTTGTACTCCCTGCTATTGCTTGCACGATCAAGGGCCTTCCTCAACTCGGCCCTAACAGCAGCGGTGCTCTTTGAATAAGCAGCTATCTTTTGCCCCGAACAGGTGTTGTTTATTACGACCTCGGGCCGGGGGTCCGCCACCTCGATTTTTGCCCTCGACAGCTCAAATGAGAGCCTCGCGATCATCTTCGCCCGAGCGGAATCATCTGCGCGAGTAGCCTGAAGTTGCGCCTCAAAACCGGACGTCGCGGTCAGAGCTCTCTCTTTAGCACCCAAATGAGCGCTAAGGCGCGCCTGCAGCTCAGTAAGTTCGCGGTTGGCGGCACCAACCTTGCCCCAGAGTTGCTCCGGCTCATCCACTTTACCCTTCAATTGGAACAGCACCACTTCAAAGACCGGCAAAGATAGGAAAAGAAATGGGAAGGAAATACGAGCCAACAAGGCGGTAGCCCGAAGACGACACCTTCGAGGAACCCCCAACGGTACCAGATTCAACAAGACGCAACCGGCAAGAAAACCTTGCCTGATAGAGCTCGACTTCAACGTTGCAGTTCCAAGCATAGTGGTCACCATAAGTGAAGCCGGGGATTTCGGGTGGCTCGGACCTATTCGACCAAAACCCCTCCAAGGAAAACGTGGCCCGCCACGAGAGTCACAAAATGCTCGGAGCTACAGACCCAAGAGAGCAGCAATTACGCCATCCAACAAAGGTGACCACAATGCATCGCCAAGCAAGCGAACCCGGATCCAGCTCAACGGACAAGGGGAAATCGAACAAAGCAAAGCCGGCAAGTTGCAGCATATCTTCACAACCGCTAAAGGGTGGCGGCACCCCACTAATATCCATAGAGCGTAGAGTGCAAGTGCCCGTCGCCAGAGAGGAACAATCTCGAGGAATACTCCCCAAGGACACCCTCTCGCTCGAGGAAAAAGATGCGAGACTCCACCTCGGCATCACATTAACGTATTGGTAATCCCTCCTTTCGTTCGAGCTCATTTTCAAATAAAACATACATTAATGATTACAGGTGTGTCAGCCAAAGTTGTATCGACAATGTCAGGCAAAAGCCAATAAGACAATCCGGACCAATGTCGCCCTCATGCCGGACCGTTAATATGTCCCCAATGGCGGTTGCCACAACATCCAAATCGCTCCCCCTGCGCGACCCACCCGAGCTCGGGCTAATACGTCTGGTGATGCAGGATGCAGACGCTTTGTACAAACAACGGCGAATACGTCGCCCGGGACACAATTCTGGCCCTACTCCCCCAAGGGTGTGAAACTCCGTGATAGACGCGGAGCCAAAGCATCTGGCTACAAGCGACAGAAGAAGATTCCTCTCCTTACGCCCATGACCGGCATTACCCTCAAATGAGGTCAAAGGGTAAGAGCACTCGCGTCTTCCGGGAATGCAGCATCCTTTTATCATTTCCTTTTTCCTTTCTTGTTGCTAACCTATACGCAGGCAGGCAGCCAAGGCATTCAGTAGTTCCGGATCCCGTCGAGGATCCGCGGCCGCCATAGGGCTGCCGGGCATTCTTTCCTCGATCGGGTTTCTATCAGGGAGAGGGTTCCGCCAACGAGATTATTAGCAGAACTGCACGTCCCCAGGGAACAACAAGTCCACGATCTCTCTCTCTATTTTTCGATATGGAACCATACAAGCACATCGGATAATCGAAGAGAAATATTTTGGCTTATCCTCAGCAAAAAAACCTCTACATCATATACGTCCCGAAACGCTCGGAGACTTAATCAATTCGGCACCCTTGCGACCCCAGGGTCAGGGTTCCGGGCTCACAAAGCCCTCGCGATATGACCCCATGACTACAAAAGGCGGTATTCAGGCCTAGAATGAACCGATATATTCGGAGACTCACCATGAGCAATTCAACAACTTGCGCGACCCCAGGGTCGGAATTCCAGGCTCACCAAGTCTCCGGAAAATAGCTCCGAGCTCACGAGAAGCTATCTTCAAGTGAACTCGATGACTCGGAGACTGTCGCCAATCGCCACGCACTGGAAAATCCGAAATTGTAAGACCCTAACGGGCAGCCTCGGCAAAACCAGATCTATTCTCCATAAAATGTAAGACCTCAACAGGCATGGCAAACTGTAAGACCCCAACAGGCATGGCAAACTGTAATACCTCAACAGGCATGGCAAGCTGTAAGACCTCAACAAGCATGGCAAACTGTAAGACCTTAACAGGCATGAAAAATCCCGCAGTTTAGGCTATATGTCGCATTTGTAAGAATCCCTAAAGGGAATACCCTCAGTGTAGACGCCTAAAGCTGCTTCTCGGGATCAAAAATGACTACGGCGAAACGCATACGACTACGGTCGAAACGACTGATACAGCCCGAATAACGCGACTCGGGGACGCCCGACTGTTGCTAAAAAATACTCTGAATCTACTTCGGAAAGAACCGGTTAAACACAGGCTTCCTTCCACAGGCAAAAACGAGCCCGACAATGTCAGCTCCAAAAAATGCAAAGCGTCGATCTACTCGACCAACAAGCTATGAACCCTACGAGGTGCTCAAATCATCGCCGACAACGACTTGAAATCGAGGTTCCTCTAGAACCGACGCCGGGCAGGCAAAATATTACAAAAAGACCTTAATGAGCGGATACAAAGCCTACACAAAGCCCACGGGCAAAAATAGCGTAAGAGCCATTGTCGCCAGCTAAGCAAGCCTACGGGCCACGTATTGAAAGGTCTCTACGACCAGACAGCGTAAGAGCCATTGTCGTTAGCTAAAAAATCACGACAACTCGAGGATTAAAGTGAGCTCGAATCGTAACTCGATTCGGAGACCGAATCCAAAATAGTTAAACTAAACAAGCCTTCGGGCCTCATATCAAAATTGTCTCTACGACCAAACGACATAAGTACCACCGTCGCCAGAAATTTAAGGTAATTCGAGGGTTAACTACAGCTCGGATCGCAACGCGACCCGGAGACTGGGCCCGAGAATCGCCAAACGCCCAAGGGAGGAAAATGACATAAGTACCACCGTCGCCAGAAATTTAAGGTAATTCGAGGGTCAACTACAGCTCAGATCGCAACGCGATCCGGAGACTGGGCCCGGGAATTGCCAAACACCCAAGGGCGAGAAACAGCACAAATGCCACTATCGCCGACCAGGAAAACGGGAAACTCAAAAGGTCAATTACAGCTCGAATCGCAACACGACTCGGAGACTGGACCCGGAAAGTACAGCACGCATAAAGGCACGGCACAAGCGCCACTATCGTCGCTTGAAGATTTGATGAGACATTAAGGCCGAGCGCAACCTGAGTCGCATCACAACTCGGAGACTGGGCCGCCAAAATAGCTGAAAAGCAATATGCCTAAGGATGTGGCTCGGATGATATCGTTATCATCCAACTAAATCCCCAAGCCACACGACCACAAGATCACTTCAGCCTAGAAGCACAAAGGGCCGTCACCATCCGACCATGCGGGCAGGAAAACCTAAGGGTTAACTGGAGCTCGAGTCACAATGTGACTCGAAAACTGGACCCAAAACAGTCGAAACAGCAGATGCCTAAGGGCACAGGATAAATACGACTACCACCCGTAGGCACGGGCACAAAAAGTGCAAAGACAGGGAGGCTCGAGTCGAAGCCCGACTCGGAAACTAAGCCTAAACAACCAGGCCGAGCATGGAGGCCCAACACCTGCTCATGTCAAGAATCACACTTAGGGGTCCCTGGGATCGTCCGACCAGTTCCGAACTGAGAAGGACCTCGCCAAACGCCAAGACCAGCCTGCCTGATAAAAAACAACAGCAGGGAAAAGGTACAGAAGAAATAAAACTTTAAAACTTCTCCTTATATATCATGTGCGCAAGAAAAAGCGTATTCTCCATCTACAGGCATGCCCTACATACATTCGGAGCCAAGCTACAAAATGGAATCTACACTCTGCGCTTAAGAGCTACAGCTTGCCAAAATCTCCCTCCGCGACATCGACGAGAAGCGACCGAGCATTACATTCATCCGCCCGTGCTCGAGCCAACTCCTCCGAGAGAATGAAGCCCCTTGCACCTATTTCGTCGAACACCTCCCTCCGGGATTTGCAACGGACATATTCCTCGATCCTCTGCTCCCGGTCCAGGTTTTGCTTCAGCTCGGCTTGGGCGTCAGCGGCATCCTTCACACAAATTGCCACCTCACGATCGGCCTTGGCTCGGTTCAGTGCCGCCTCCGCCCAAGCATCAATTGTCTCGGCTCTGACCTTCGAGAGGTCCGATTTAAGTTTCCCAACCATATCCGCTTGAACTTTGGCGTTGTCTCGAGTCAAGCGGAGTTGGACCTCAAGGGCAGGGACCTTGGCCGAAGCATTCATCTCCTCCAAAGCTCGTGCCTGCGCTTGAACCTTTAGCTCCCCGCAAGCAATTCTGACGTGGTTGACGTCGCCCTTGAGGTACTCCAAGGCCTCCGTCCTTTTCTACAGCTAACACGACAAGAAGAGGTTAGCCCTAAAAATTAAAAAGAAGCAAACACACGCGCTACAGGAAGTTACCTGCTCCACCAAATAGCTATCATAGTTTGAGCCCCGAATCCTCTGAAACTTGGCCTTTTGGCGAAACAGCTCGGACTTAAGCCTATCGCAGACCTGCGCAGGAAAGAACCAATGAGGGGAGGAAGATGCGGGATACAAGAAAACTGTGCACAAACTCTCCACAAAGTAAAGACGGCGGATTTCATCCAGATCAGAACATGTTCTTGTCGGTCCTGCCCCTGCAACCCCAGAAGAACCGGCCCCGGACACAACGTGCTCGCTCAAAGGAACCGTTTGTCGGGAAACAGGCGCTCCGGGAATAGCAGACTTGGGCGATGCCCCATCCTCAGAAATACGAGCCCGACAAGCACTACTAAAGTCTCCTTCGCATTATGGGGTCCGATCCCTCTTATTACCGTCATCTCTCGGCCCGGAGGCCGACGACTCCATCTCCTCTCCAGAAAAACGCTGCCTCGCCCCAAGGAACCGCCTGATAGCTGCAAACATCGAATCCACCACAAATGAGATAGGAAAATGTTACCTCGGTATACGCCAGCAGGAGAAAAGCAACGTACGCACGTTCCTTGATGTTCTGCTCCCCACCTGACGCAGGACATAGCTCGCTACCTACATTCGTCACAAGACGAACAGGTCACCAACCTCCGAGCCCAGCCGGGCAGATCACGAACTTGGCCCGGCGTCCACGAAGTTGCTGCAACAAGGAAAATGGCATTGTTATTTGGCCGATGTTTGCCATGAACAAAATCTGTAAAAGCAACAAAGCGCCTCGCTTACGTGCGTGATTCCACCCCTCGAGGAATGACGGCAACTCCACAGGAATAATATCAGTCGTCCGAACTCGGACAAATCTACTGGCTCACCCTCGATCTCTACCTTCATCATCGTCAACAACGAAGGGCGTGGGAGAACGACCCCTCAAGGTTAGCAGGCCTCGATGATGACAAGGCTGATATAGCCTGATGAGATGATCAAGCGTGAACTCAAGCCCGGCTTTCTCCGCAAAGAATCTCATCTTCAGCACCGTTCGCCAAAACGGCGGATGAATCAGCTCCAGAGTAACCCGATACTTCAAACAAAAGTCAAGCACAACCCTATCAGGGGGGCCAAATGCAAAAGGGTATAGATGCACGCTCAGGAATCCATCAACAGAGTCCGCGATGCCTTCACCTCGGGAAAGCACCCGCAGTGTCACCCCCTTGCTCCACCCGCAGCGTCGCCTCGCCATCTCTAGGTGTTCCTCTCTTAGCAAGTACGCCATCTCCAGAGCAAAATCCTTCGACTCCCGAGCACCGGGAACATCAATCTCCACCCTTTGCCATGCCAGTGCCAATGTGATCGCCATCGCTATGGCAAAACTAACAAAATAAAGCAAAAGCAAGCACCAACGCTTTTTGCACTTTAAGAAATAGAGAGCCCTACGCCGAAACAGAAGAACAGCTACACAAAAATAATGAAACCTCGCGAAAATGCCGAAGCTACCCCTCTTATATGCGAGAGGCAATGGCGTTCGCATGCTCGAGGTAAGCTCCAGGAAGCCAATGGCCTCGGTACAAATCAACGGGTCGATACCCGACCCAGGGAACATCCTCCAACAGATGACAAAGCACGAGGGGACACGCAAATTATCTCCATGCTCGAAGTAGCATTTCACATTGGGAGCCCCCGGCCCCGAGAAACAGGATCACGATGGGCTCCAAAGCGCCGGTACCAGGCGCAAGGCGAGCGGCCGGGCTCGCGATCCCCTCTCCAGAGGAGTAAACCCCAGAAGCCCCGATCACCAAAGCTCCACAAGGGCCCAAAGAAGCGCCCAAACATAGGAAGCTCCTCAAACAGAAGCCAACCTTACACTCCCTGAAAGAGTTACCTACATCAAAATCAACAGTGCCCACCGGGGCACCCGAAGATGACCTTCATCCAGGGTAGCGTTCCCGAAGGCCCTGGAATTCGACGCGCGATCTCCAAACAAATTGGCAGGCCCCGATAGCTCGACCTTATCCAGTCGGTCCTCCATCGGTCTGAAGTACGACAAAGGGATCGGGGAAGAGCCTTGTCAACCAGCTGGAGACCAGGACAAGTTATCATGGCAGACTACTACGGCCAATAAACAAAACAAGGCATTCAAAAGCCATGAAGGGTCTCAACATAGAAGTAAAAAAGATGACAAGAAGAGACCATCTCTCTCCCCACCTTCTACTTCACGGTTGCCTTCGTGCAGGGCAGTAACCAGGGTAATCAGGATGATATCCTGGCTCGAAGATTCCGAAGCTTCAAAACGTCTGTTGCGCTCTTTTCCTTTGATCGGATTTTTTATCCTGAAATGGGTTTTTTACCGGCAGAGGTTTTTAACGAGGCAACATCGACGCTCTTCCCAGGAAGGCTCTAGCATTCCTACGGGACTTTTATTACAACCGGACCGGTGCCGCAAAATGATAGTGTATTGAGCATAAATCTATGAGATATGCCATCTATCACAAAAGATTGCACCATGGTTCGAATCGTCAGAGTAATGTCGCCATGAGGAGCTCGAGGAGTCAATGGTCCTAGTCATTTCCCATCGCTTCGTTCTGAGAAATGCAGAGACTATCTGTACGTGGTAAAATCAGAGGGCCTGATTTCACACTAATAAGCCATCTCGGGAAAGTGCCTCGAGACCCCGATAACATGAAGCCACAGCTTAGTCCCCTCCCTCGGGGCTGGTCAAGGCCCGATTCGAGGCCAGGCGGAGGCGGAGGCCGAGGCCAGGACAAAGAAAGGAAGCTCCCAAGACACGCGGTTGAGTCTGACAAAGCTGGCCTATCTAGAGCCTACACTGAGGCATCGCATCAAGCCATCCCATCTCAGTATTTTGTAATTAAAATATACATGTATTTGCAACTGAGTTCCCCGCCTATATAAAGGGGACTCACCCCACCTTGTAATGGACTGATGTTGCTCCACTTCTCCAATAAGCAATAATATCTCTCTCTCTCTATCTCTTTCTTCTAAGTTAACTGTGTTCTTCGACCCCGAGGTCGCCATAGCATTTTATTGTTCTTCGTCATTTAGCTCAAGATTGACGGTATAAAGCTTTGTATACACATACTTATCTGTTATCCCCTTCCCGACTACCCTCGATAAGATTACCTCCGATAGGCCCGAGGTAAGCTCGAGACCTGCCCCCGAGGTATCTACTGGATTGTTCTAAGTCCGGGAACCCCCTCCTTACTGGTTCGATTGTTATCTTGGCTAGCTTGATCTTTACTGTCTTACTCCGTGTTTAACACTAATCACCCTTCCAAACTAGATCAGGAATAGATCATATATTTTTAGAATCCCAATTATAAATATAATTGTTGTTACCATTTTCACGGTAAACAGTAAAGATGTCAGCAATTTGTTTATCAATAGCACAGAATTCTATTGTAATCAATCATTTCTCATAGTTGTCCATTAAGAAATGATGTCTAAAATCTATGTGCTTAGTCCTCTTATGATGAACTGGGTTCTTTGTCATACTTATAGCACTAGTGTTATCACAGAAAATAGGGATGCAACCAATTTCAATGCCAAAATCCGTTAACTGATGCTTTATCCACAGCAGTTAGGCACAACAAGAGGCAGCATCAACATACTCAGCCTCAGGAGTGGATAAGGCCATTGAATTCTGCTTTTTAGTGGCCCATGATACCATACATGAGCCAAAAAAAATGAGCCATACCTGAGGTGCTTTTCCTATCCACAAGGAAACCTGCACAGTCAGCATCAGCATATCCTACTAGATTAGAGTTACTACCTTTAGGATACCAAAGACAAAGATCAGTAGTGCCTTTCAAATATCTCAGTATCCTTTTGACAGCAGTTAAGTGGGATTCCTTAGGATTGGCCTGAAAACGAGCACATAGCCCTACACTGAAAACTATGTCAGGTCTGCTAGCAGTAAGATACAAAAATGAGCCAATCATTCCCCTATACAACTTTTGATCAACAGATGAACCAGGTTCATTTATGTCTAATTTAGTTGATGTTGCAATGGGTGTGTCTATTTCTTTTGATTCATCCATTTTAAACTTCTTAATCAACTCTTTTGCATATTTCTGCTGATGGATCATGGTTCCATTTGGGTTTTGTTTGATCTGTAAGCCTAAGAAAAAATTAAGCTCACCCATCATACTCATTTCAAATTCACTCCCCATTAATTTTGCAATATCCTTACTCAGTTTTTCAGTGGTTGCCCCAAAGATTATGTCATCAACATATATTTGTACTACTAGTAGATTCCTTACCTTTTTTCTTCAAGAATAGAGTGTTGTCAATCTTACCTCTTTTGTAGCCATGTTCAAGCAGGAATTTGGATAGACGTTCATACCATGCTCTAGGGAG